>NW_009223459.1:0-2467 GCF_000690835.1 Fulmarus glacialis | reverse complement strand
CCACAAGCACTCAACCTCATCATCACTACTCTCGTGATCTCACTATTTTCCCAAAGACTTGTTTCCAAACTTTGTCTAACTTTTAGAAATTTTGCTGCTTAGGTTTGATTAGACAAAATCAACTTCTACTTTACTCAGGCAGTAAATACAACTTCTTAGATAGAAACTGGGGCTTAAGTAACCACAATCACATTAGTAACATACTGCAAGAAATCCTATGTCCTTCTACTCAAGCTACAACTTTTTTCATAGAAATTTTTGTTATGCAAAATAATATGTTAATAATTATGATTCAAACCTATTCACAGAAATCGTTTATGCAGTTCCTTACTGACTCATAACTGAGATCATGCTTAATGTTATAGTGAAAATATTAAATGATGATGATGAAATCTGGGGCAATTGATTCTTCCCTCAATCCATCTCTTCTGTCTTTAAGGGACACAGAGATACATTTTAACTAGAAAAAAAAATTCTAATGATTTTTTTTTAAATTTCAGTTTCTTTCACCCTTATTAAAAATTAATAAAAAAGGTCAAAAGTGCCAAAACCTACTCACTGGGGAAAAAAAATACAAACCTGAAAATCTTTGTGTTTAAATACACTGTATACTCTTCTAGAACGAAAGGTTATTTAATTTATTTGACCTGCTTTGGAACATTCTTTTAAAAGAGTGGGCAGAGGGTTGGTTTGATTTATTTGCTTTTGGAGGACTACCACAAGCGTAACAGAGACAGAGTAGCACACCATGGTTTGACATCAAACCCGTTTCTGGAAACATGGAAATATGTCCTCTTTGGATTGACTCCTCAATATAGGTGGTAGGCATATGAGACTTAATAGGTTTTGTGGCTCAAAAATACTGTTACAGGAAGATAACAATTGTCAAAGTAAGAAAATATGTAAACGCGGAGAAATTTACAGAAGGGGAAAAAAAGCAAGTTAATGAGGAAATTGCAATCAGTCTTTTCATCATCAACCAGAAATAATTAGCACAGCATGCTACCATTCATCTGTTGATTAAAGGTATTTGCTTAATATATTTGAAATAATTATGCTCGTTCATAAGGCTCTGTCAGCACTTCTATTAGGAACTATGTCCCTCTGGGTTTTGTACCTTTAAAATTTGTTCAGGGATGCATACAAAATTTCATTACTTTGAATTATAACACTTTTAGTCAGATTTGATGAAAGTCATGTATGTATATACTGTGGTATGCTTAAAAACCCAAAGCTCTTCTCTTGCACCCTTTGCACATTCTTAGTCCCCAGTGAAGAAAAAAGAAATTACAGAAGAACAAAAGAATGCAAGAGTGATCAGAAAGACACCTGGGATTTATATATATAGTATGTAAAATATGTAAAGGGCCTCTGCATACAATTATCATTTATGAATTAATGATTATGAACTAAATTTTGATTGTGCTTGAGGATGTTAGCTTTTGATTTATAAAATCTAAATGGTAGTATTGGCACCAACTTTTTGCACAGAAATATGATTAACTTCTCTATGCAAAGTTGCATTCTTCATGAGGAGACTTAAAATCAGGTAGGACTTACTTTAATCCCCGGTGCTGACATTTGCTAACATTCCATTTCATGCTGCAAAGGCTATGAAGATCTTCCTGGGTTGTTTTCAGAAGGGCTAGACAGTTTTTTATTTAGTTTGTGGTTGTACTAACAACTTGCTGAACACATAACTCTGTCTACCAAAAACAGTTTTGTACCTGCAATTGGGAGAGTTTCTATGAATAGATAATATGTTAGAATTCAAAAACACAGAGCACAAGTAATGAATAAGATTTTCATTGACTTGCTAAGATATTGGAAACAAAAACAAACAAACAAGCAAACAAAAAAACACTTAAAGCTTATCTCTCCATTATTCCTCTTAATGCCTCTAATTGTTAATGGGACCATTAGTTTTCCTCCATTCCTGATGATATCAACACTTTATGCTCAATCAATGTCACAGTAATAGTGTTCAATAGGAATGCATGTTCAGAAATCTGAATTCAACCTTGGTGTCATATATTTATCATATTACTTTGTAGGAAATATGTATAATGATGGTCTTGCAGTCTTTTTCTGGCTGCAGTGCAACAGTCTCGGGCATTTTAGCTGCCTTTTGTGTAGAACAACTACAGGCAGACTGAATCTGTATAGCTTCAGGACTATGGGCTGTAACAGCTATATATCATATGGAATACACATCACATGGGGTGAGGATTTAAATATATCCTCATATCAGTTGAATCAATTATTCTGTCATCATAGCTCAAGATCTTCAGTCATCTTTATCCTTAGCCACCTACTACTTCACATCTACAGCTCCTTCTTAGGATCTACTGACATCTTTGCCTATGTCCTTTGTAAGCATCTAACGACTCAAGTGATACATTAACCTCTTATGACAAGTATGACAATACTATGACAAGTAGGCCAATTGTATGAGATTCAACAAGGC
>NW_009223458.1:0-4455 GCF_000690835.1 Fulmarus glacialis | reverse complement strand
TCTATCCCAGCCGAAACCAGGACACATACGAGGTGCCATCCAACATGGCACTTTTACCTTAAGATTTTCTAAAGCCTTCTCTTCAGCAATATGTCTTTTTATTTATTTGTTTTTAATTCTATGGTTAGAAAAAATGAGCATTTTTTATCCTTTAACAAAATCCTAGTGATGGCCGACACTTTACCATGGGTCGTTAAGCCAGAATGATATCCAAACCAGGATGATATCCCTGCCTCATCGGTTAGTCCTCAGATAATTAGAGTTCAGACAGTCTAACTAGAATTTTATAATGGGATAGTGATCAAGGGGTTACAAATACACCCTTTTATATTTTTATTTTTGGTGTGCTGATTGAGTCTTGGTTAGCTCTTCAAGCTGTCGCCTTCCAAACTTCTTCCACGGCAGCCAGCCGACAGCTTGCATCTTCAGAAGTGGAGCCATCAGTCAGGAATTTAACGTCAAATCTAATAAAATTGATTAATTTATTCACAGGGAAACCACGACAATCTTTTCAAACGAGCAGTGCTTTGTTTTGGTAAGTGAAAAATTCTCTCCAGCAGATAAAACATCATTTTGGAGACAACGCTGGAAAGGCTTGCCTCTGACTCTTGCTTTTCATGAGAGCTCGGAGGTGTTGGGGTTCCTGCAGCCAGGGTGTTAGTGTGCCTGTGCACAAGCCTGTACGGTCTCTTGGGGTTTTTCAGTCTCCTGTTGGACCTGCCTCTGCGGTTTGACCTTGTCCCTGTGTGAGTTGACAGTGGACAGCACCAGAAGACAGTATACTGTCTTCAGGCTTGGCCAGTTGGAGAGGGTATTGCAACTTCTCTTTGGGAAGGTTGCTGCTGCTTCTCGGTGTTACTCACGTTCTTGGTGTTAGATGTCTTGATTTGGCTCTTCCTCGCTCTAGCAAGAGCCCATGGCTGTTGAGCTCAGTAGGGCCATGCAGAGGTGACAGCAGCGAGAGCTTCTCTGGACCATCATTCTACTCTGAGTCGTGCTGTCAGTGGAAAATGATCATGCCCCATCATTGGAAGTGTTCAAGGTCAGGTTGGATGGGGCCTGGAGCAACCTGATCTAGTGAAAGATGTACTTGCCCAGGGGAGGGGGTTGGACTAGATGATCTTTAAAGGTATTTTCCAACCAAACCCATTCTATCATTGTATGAAAAAATCACATCCCACTAAGATAAATGGATGAATGTCAGCTCTTTTCAGGATTATATCTCGCTCTGGCTCATTTGACCTTGCTGCCTTGCCTTTTCCTTTCCCAGTGAAGACTGTTATGGAGGGTTTCTTCTGCCATCTCTCCTTCTCTGCCCACTTTAGTCTTTTCACATTTTCACAGCTCCCATTGGTGATCCTCAGCATTTTCGCTTTCCTTTCTCAGACGAATTGAAGCTGGAGAGCTCCAGAGAATAAAATAAAACTACACAGCAGCGTGAGTGCCAGAAGTCCTATGGAGGACTTAGGAGAAGCAGACCAGAGGTGGACAGTGGAAACCAGAGGTCTCAGGCAGCGGTGGGAGAAGCAGCGGGCCATCTGTCCTGCCGCTTGACTTTTGTCAGATAGTGCCAGAAGCACCTGCAGATACTGCTGGTGGTGGGACCATGCAGGAGAAAGCAGTAGTAGTCCAAAGTGTTTGACTAAAAGCAGGACAGATGTGAGTAAACAAAATGAAGCAAGAAAGAGCAGAAGAAAAATGGGAAGAAGAAGAAGAAAAACTGGCCATAACTTCTGCTAGTGCAATAGCCCTCTTTTAGATGTCTTCAAAGCATGGTTACAAGGTTAGTCATTAGATCTGAGGTCTCGGCCCTCCCACCAATTCAGCTTCTTGGCATTTTTGGTCAACGGATGTATTTTATATTGAGTCAGCATATGGTGTCTTCCTTTTTGTCTGATCCACCAGGACTCTTGAGTTTGCTCAGGCGTCTTGCTCAAACATAAAGGCACGGCTTAATCCAGGAGCTTCCCCCCACCGGGGTTCCTCTGCCGTTGGGAAATGTCTGTGGGTTTTGGGTCAACTGAAGCTGACCCAGAATAAAGACAGGCGTGATGGGCATCAATTGCTGGATTTTAAGGAAGAATTTTAGTTAGCCTCACTGCAGTGTAAATGATAATGAAGTAGGCTTTGTGCTCAAAAGGTGTGGAGTTGTGTGGCTGTTTAGGAGCTATCAGGGCTGCCGTTTCACACCGTACCTTCCCCGAAATGTGCGGTTTGGTGCCCATCTGGAAGATGGGGTTGCTGGATGTCCATCACGGGCATTACGGTAGCTCTCACCGGGCTGCTGGAGTATTTGCTCTGTGGCTGCAGGCCAGCACTCTGGGTTTGTTCTTTAATCCATGCATTTGAGATATCCAAGATATTATGCAAGTACAGAAACATGTAATAACAAAATTAGGGGTGTGTGTATATATACAGATAAATAAATGCTGCAGATTTTGGAGAGAAGAGACCTGTAGCCCAGCATCCCCCTTACAGCAGGTCCATAACCATCACGAGATGGTTACAGCAGGCTCACGCGGAGTGCGGACCCCCACGCCACTCCTGAAAAGGTTTTTTTCCCCACTCCATCCTGCTCCCTGCCTTCTGGTCGAAGGCGTTGGGGCTGGCTTTGCTGGGGAAAGCCATGGCCTTGCCGGTGGCCAAGTGCCATCTCTGCTGGTGGGATTTCCATGCCATGGTCTGACACAGGATGTGCCGGTGCCTTTGCTGCTTGCGAGTTACAGTGATTTTTATGAAGCCACATGTGCTTGTCCTGCAGTTTAATTTGTGCTACATGAGAACCTGATGTATTTGTACGTTCTGCCAAATACTTTCTTCTCCCTATAGAGAAAATTGTGTAATTGCAACGTGTAATTCACGAGCGTAATATGAAACTAAGTGTGTAATGTTCTGTGACTGCGAGGGAATTAGCCTTATTTTTCTCTTTCAGAAGCTGTATAAATTAACCCACTTTTCCTATCAGTTACTGGGAGAGAAGGCTATGCTTCTTGCAGTTCTGTTTTGTATCTTATCTCTGCTGTAAACATTGCCAAGCGATGCTTGTTGGTGGCAAGAAACAAGCAGCTCTGCAAGGGAGACTGCTCAAGGATGGCAACTAAATTGCATCTCCATTTCTGGGTACATCTCAGTTTGTGTTTGCAACATATTCCCATTATTAGTGCAAAGCAATTGCAAAAAAATAATAAATATATATTTTTGCATTGAAAGAGCAAGGTTCCTGCTTGCAATGTAGAGAAGAGCATCCTTTCCCACAGGGATGGGACAGAGCTGTTGTACCATGTGAGGGATGATCCCCGTGTGGGAGCCCACCACGAGTCCTTGCTCCCGTGTATTTTTAAGCAGAGCGTTGCCATTTTTACCATCCACCAGCTAAATTTCCCTCCCTCTCGCTGGTCGTAGTGTACTCAGTGGCCCTAAAAGGACGTGGGCAATGAGAAAAATTATTGGTTTTTTTCAAATTATACACACCAAACCTTGACTCACCTTTTCAGAGGGTTTCTTGCATCGCTGCTGTTTCTCTCCGACGCCGTACATTCATTTAGCTCACCTTGCTACCAGCCTTGCTGCCTCCAAAAATATTAACCATGCATGATGCACCCTTGGGGGGGATCTGGTGGGGCTGTCAGCCCTTGTCCTGAAATGAAAAATAGTGAAAGAAATCCAAGCAGGATGGCACTTAAGTCCAGATCTTAAAAAGAGACTTAAACCTCACTGTGTCCACCACTGTAGAGACCACTGCAAGCAGCCCATCGCCTGGCTGGTGGGTCTTGTTCAACCACGTGGGTTTGGCTTTCCCCTCCCGTGGACAGCTCCATGTCCGCTAACAGTAATGGTTGAATGCCTTTCTTCTGGGTTTTGGATATGCAGAAATATATGGATGCAAACGCTCGCGGAGTACGTGCTGACATTCGTGAGCAGCCCTGTAACAAGGCAGTTGGCGTGCTTTGGGAAAACAGCTGGTGTAAGAAGAAATGTAATTTTCTGTTGGGCTTTTAATGAGGATAAAAAACAAAGCGGTTTTAATACTCGGAGATCTTTACATGGGCTTAAAATACCTGATCGGAGTAATTTTGAAGGGAAAATGATGCGTTGTCATGCTTTTAAATGGACTTTTCCCATGGGTGTAGCAAGTGGTGGTGGTGGAGGAACTCGGATGATACGGAGTTATGACCCATACAAATTGAAAATAGGTGGTGGGTTCCCATCTTACCTAGCACTGAGGCATCTGTCTCTCAAATATCTTTCATTGGCCTGTTGTGCTGCTGAAACGAATTCAGGCTTGGTTTTGTCTAGGATCTTGGCAAGAGGGTTGAAACGGAGAGTGAACGAGCCATGGCTGAGACCAAGTGGGTGCCTGTATTGACCCAACTCTTGGAAGGGAGCCGGGCTCCTCATCAAGAGGAACCTCAGCAGCGAAATTTCATCCCCTGCTTGCTCGCAGCTCAGTCTGCT
>NW_009223457.1:31235-37918 GCF_000690835.1 Fulmarus glacialis | reverse complement strand
TATCAAAGGCCGGTCCTGCTTGACTAACCTGATCTCCTTCTATGACCAGGTGACCCACCTAGTGGATGAGGGAAAGGCTGTGGATGTGATCTACCTGGTCTTTAGTAAAGCCTTTGACACCTTTTCCCACAACATTCTCCTGGAGAAGCTGGCTCTTCATAGCTTGGGTGGGTGTACTCTTTGCTGGGTAAAAAACTGGCTGGACAGCCAGGCCCAAAGAGTTGTGGTGAATGGAGTTAAACCCAGCTGGTGGCCAGTCACAAGTGGTGTTCCCCAAGGTTCAGTATATTGGGGCCAGTTCTGTTTAATGTCTTTATGAATGATCTGGACGAGGGAATTGAGTGTACCCTCAGTAAGTTTGCAGATGACACCAAGTTGGGCGGGAGTGTTGGTCTGTTTGAAGGTAGGAAGGCTCTACAGAGGGATCTGGGCAGGCTGGATCGATGGGCCGAGGCCAATTATATGAGGCCAAGTGCCAGGTCCTGCACTTGGGTCACAACAACCCCATGCAATGCGACAGGCTTGGGGAAGAGTGGCTGGAAAGCTTCCCAGAGGAAAAGGACCTGGGGGTGCTGGTTGACAGCCGGCTGAACATGAGCCGCTAGTGTGCCCAGGTGGCCAAGAAGGCCAATGGCATCCTGGCTTATATCAGAAATAGTGAGGCCAGCAGCCGTAGGGAGGTGATCGTGCCCCTGTACTCGGCACTGGTGAGGCCGCACCTCGAATACTGTGTTCAGTTTTGGGCCCCTCACTCCAAGAAGGACATTGAGGTGCTGGAGCATGTCCAGAGAAGGGCAACGAAGCTGGTGAAGGGTCTAGAGCACAAGTCTTATGAGGAGCGGCTGAGGGAACTGATGCTGTTTAATCTGGAGAAGAGGAGGCTGAGGGGAGACCTTATTGTTCTCTATAACTACCTGAAAGAAGGTTGTAGCGAGCTGGGTGTTGGTCTCTTCTTCCAAGTAACAAGCGAAAGGACAAGAGGAAATGGCTTCAGGTTCTGCCAAGGCAGGTTTAGGTGGGATATTAGGAAAAATTTCTTCACCGAAAGGGTTGTCAAGCACTGGAACGGGCTGCCCAGGGAAGTGGTTGAGTCACCATCCCTGGAGGTATTTAAAAGACGTGTAGATGTGGTGCTTAGGGACATGGTTTAGTGGACTTGGCAGTGCTAGGTTAATGGTTGGACTTGATGATCCTAAAGGTCTTTTCCAACCTAAACAATTCTATGATTCTATGATTCTAAAGGGCAGCATGTAAAAGACAGATTGGTAATTAGGTAAAATAGTCTACAGGAAATGTTTAAATTAGTAACAAGCCAAATATTAGAAACCTAAGACCTTTAAGGGGTGTCATTAACGTATTAAAAATTAAAACACAGTAAATTTAAGGCATCCGAGAAACTTTAGCACTTCCTATTAGGAATAAGGTGGGGGGAGAACAACTGAATTATGTAAAGACCAAGCACAACCTGATTCTGTAAGTGCAATGCTGTTATTTTTAAGTCTAATGATTCTCAAACTTGCCAACAAATCCTGGAATAGCAATAAAAAAGGCCTTTTCAAACATTTCTTCTATTTTAAGCAACAATTTGCCATCATTCCAAAATTCTTTTATTTAAATCCTTGACCCTTGTTTTTAGTCTCTTAATGGAGGTTATTCAGATAATCAATGTTACTCCTTAATGCTCTAATAAAGTTTATTATCTAACATGCCTAAGATAAACAACAGAAAATATAGCTCTGTCTCGTATCTGTGGAATTGTATAGGATTTCTTTTCTTTTGTGATGAAAAAGTAGTGTTTTTTGTAATTATTCAATGTGCTTGTAATCAGGAATACAGCAACTTGTGTAAGAAAGTGTGGTATCTTTCTTTTGACTGTAAAATTGTTTCTCTTGTTCTTTTGAAGTGCTCTTTTAAAAGGGTGTCGTTGCCTGGAAATTGACTGCTGGGATGGCTCAAACAATGAACCTGTTGTGTATCATGGTCACACTTTAACGAGCAAAATTCCATTTCATTCTGTAATTCAAGTGATAGACAAGTATGCATTTCTGGTATGTATATATATATATGTTGGTTAAAATGTGATGGTGGCTTTAACAAAGCCCATGGACATCATTGTTGTCAGTGATTCTAGAGGGTAAAAAAATATGAAACAGAGACAGTGCTTGTGGCAGTGGGCATTGTTGAAATAAATTACGGGAAAATTGTGCTATCTGTTCTTAATATCTTTTTTTATTTTATTTAAGGAACGGTAAACATATTTTGCTGATAATGACTGTAAATCAAACTTGGTGCAAGGAATTCAGAAGAGCTTACTCAGCTTGTTAGGTGGAATTTTCACCAGAGGTCATTTAAGCAAGGACTGAATATAAAGTGAACAACTACTTCAGAATCAGTCTGACGTTTTACTCCTTTATATCTTTTCATTTTTTTACTTCACGTATTCTTCTGTTGTTATCAGTCTGTCTTATATCCTATGCTTGAGTTTACAAAATAGACGAAAATATTAGATTACAGCAGAGTTTGAGACTTACACTGTTTTCCATTTCTTGTCTTTTTATTTTGAATTCAAGGCCTGATAAAAGTTACCATCTACTGCTGTCTTTTTGTCAGACGACTCATTAGGGCAATGTCCCTTCTGCCTATCTGTCAAAGCAGCGAAAGCTTTTGGTACTGTCTCAGTCTTTTGTATAGGTTTCTGGCAAAACTCCTGCTCAAATGATGTCCTGAATGACTATTAAGATAACTCTTGTATTCAGGCCAGCATTATGTGTGTGAATATATACACCTGTGAACATGTATTTATACGGATTTTTATACATATAGGTTTATAACCTTCTTGGAGTTAAGCAAAGCTGTATTTTTCCTGCTCTGATTTCTACATAAAATTTAATTAGTCTCTGATTTTAAAAGATAGTGAAAACAAAAATATGGTTTTATTTCACTGTTCTTCACAACCCATTAGATATAACTCACCTGCTTTTGCTAATGCACAGCATATTGTACATAACTATAATACAAACTTCACTTAACAGGCACAAGGTACAATAAGATGATAAAATCACAATAGGTAATGGTTCGTACCAGCTGTCTATCCAGGCTAAGTTGTGGTTCTATTAGCAGTCAACAGCAAATGCTCAGGGGAAAAGTGTAAAAACAGGATAAACACAAAATGGTACTTCCCTTAGAAATTGACAGTTTAGGTTCTGTCCAAGCAAAGATTTTATTCAGAGTATTTGTTTTTAGTAGCCACCAGTATTACTGGCAACTTATGAGATTTATTTACACAGTCTAAATGGACATGTCTCATTTGAGCTATTCTCTAATTTTTACTCGATTTCCCATGTTTCACCTGTCTTGCTTGAGTATTGTGATGAGTAAGGTGTAAAGAGTCCCAAGAAAAGTTTGTGATATTACAAAAAAAAAAATATGCATAGCTTGTTCATGTGAAGGCAATGATTTCTGAGCAAATTTTAAGGATACTGTAAACTTGAAATGTAGTCAATTAAAATCTGCCATAAATTAAAGCAAAAGACATTAAATCCTGGTTTACTTTGTCAATTGCAATTTTAGAATCTGATTTTACCTCTTAAAAACAAAACAATTCTCTCTTTTCATAACAAAACTGTGTAAACAATGGAGGAAATTCAGTACACAAAACAAACACTCTGGCCCACAAAACAGAGAAATATTTTAAATCTGTGCAACTTACAGTAAACTGGTGCCTACAATTAATATTTAGCTGAAAGCCAATTTTGCCTTGTTTATCATTGGTTTTTCATTGTCCTTTAAAATAGATACCAGCCACTACAGGAGCTATCACTAAAATATGTCAGATGTAAATTTAAAGGTACATGATTATGTCAAATCTTCCAAGTTCTTCCTATAGGTTCATGAAAATTGCAATAATTTTCTTTTATATTTTTATTTTCCCTTATTTCCCCTTATTGAAATTATTTTTCACAAAACTTAGTCATTATTTCTAAAAAATTCATCTACCCAATGTGATAATTCCCTGTTGGGATGACTTAGTCAACAGAATTTCAGAGCAGTTGTTGCACCTTTAGGTGCAAAGTAAAGCTTCTTGGGAATAGCAGATATTAGGTCTGAAGAGATGAAGATTTCTTTAATTTTAAAAAACACCAAGATGCTCAACATTGAGGTTTTTAGAATTCAGAATGTTTTAAGTCTCCTTTGAAATTAACTTAAATAATTTTTTATGCTTTAGTGTGTCTGGGAGGTTTTACCCCATCCTCCTTTTTTGGCAGATGACATTATAATTCCTTTTTTCTTTGTAGGTTCATTTGTTCAGAAATGCTGTTTCAGACACACAGTAGCCAATGCATCATTCTTTAGAAACTCTGTGTATCAGCTGAGCCATTAACTCTGTGAGAAATTCTGCTTTTTGCTTCCAGGTTGTACTCTGCCCTGTGCAATTGAATCAGCCTGATTTTTGGCTGATTTAACATTTATTTTCTCTCTACTTTCTTTACACCCAACATTAATCAGTATGTTAAATGCCTCTGATAAATTATTTTCTATGGATTATTGGACAAATGCACTTCAATATGCGCTTTCCAAAGACCAGCACAGATACTCCCTGGTTTCTCTAATGAAGTATTGTGTCCTTCTTAACTGATCTTTATTTGATTTCCCTAGTTGTTTTTTTTTCATCTCTGTATATGTCTAGTCCTGTTTTAACCCGCCCTTAACTTCCTGAGGATGCATTTTTTTCTCTTCTTCAGTTGTGCTTTCTTTTTTCAGTAAATATTGTGAGCTTTTTTATTGTGTTACTAGCCTGAAACAACTGACCTTTATTCTGAAAGTTTTGAAAATAAAGGAAAATACAGATTACCAAGGGGACTTTTGTAACATATTTTGGGAAATCAAGTCGTCCTCTTTTTATTTATTAATAATGAAAGCCTTTAAATTGTATTTCCAGGCATCTGACTATCCAGTTGTACTGTCTTTGGAGAACCACTGCAGCCCTAAGCAACAGGAAGTAATGGCAGACTATTTAGAAAGTATTCTAGGTGACAGACTTCTTACTTCAACAATTGGTGATACAGTGGTGACTCAACTACCTTCTCCTGAGGTAATAACATTGCATTTTTCTCTGTGAAAGATAGGGAAGAAAACCTGGGTTTGTTTTTTTTTTTAATCTTCTGAAACGGAATTTATGAAACTGCTTATCTAGTGTCTGAAAGAGACTTCAGCTGGTAAGAAAAAAATAATTAAACAACACAAAAAAAACCACATGAAAAGATAAAGAAAACAGAAAAAGCAAAAATTAATCATGTGGATTGATATGGAAATTTTTGTTTAAAGGAAAACTGTTTTCAGTACAATGCTGAAGCATGTATTTGTTAAAAGCTAACATAGTAACGTTTTTGCAAAGCTTTACATTTTGCAGTTCACATCAATCCAACTTCTGGTGCTTTGGATGCATTAAAAGTTTTATTTTATTTTATATACAAATACAGTTAAGTAAAGTTTGTGAGTTGCAGTTTATTTTATACGGAAACTTGGCAGCCGTAGTAATATGTCTTGTTATTTTGAACCATACTTACTAACACTGAATAAACCTGCATATCAAAAACTGAGTAGCGACACTGAAACTACTGAAACTCTGAGTGATTTTTTAAAAGTAAACTCTTACTTAATATGAATTAAGTTATCATAGTGTGATTCATCTACAGTAGTCCTATGTTGGAGATGTGGTAGTCTAAACAGAGAAAAGAGCATCTGCCTTTAAAGAGGGCAGACATATACACAGGGAATGACTTGCCAAATATTGTAGAAGTAAGTACTACTGAATCTGAACTCTGAATCTGAGAGCTATGCAAACACCTGATCAATTTAATTTTGGAAATTTCAAGTTATTGAAACATTGTGTTATAATGCATAGCTTCAAAGTTTGTGTTGACCTGTAAGGTTAACATTTTGAGGTTAAACAGAACAATCCTCTCCTCTCCTTCTCTTCTCTTCTCTTCTCCTCTTCTCTTCTCTTCTCTTCTCTTCTCCTCTTCTCTTCTCCTCTCCTCTCCTCTCCTCTCCTCTCCTCTCCCCTCCTCTCCCCTCCTCTCCTCTCCTCTCCTCCTTTTCTCTGAAATGAGGCTTCCAGTGTTTTAGTTTTAAAAGAGGAAAGAAAGTATGAGTTTTTGAACAACATTATGCTTTGAAACAAAATTTTAAAATCTTCACTTTAAACATGTTAGTGTATCTGTTTTCTGCTAATTTATTTTTTGTTCCTTAGATTAAAATAATTCACTGAAATTTAAACATGTTATTGAAATGGAAAACTGAATCTACATTTTTTGTCAATAACACTGTGGATGGAACTATTTCATCGAGTTCTGTTACTGCAAAAAAAATCTCTCTTTCTCTGTGTGTTTCTCCCTAAGGCAGTGTTTCTCAGCTGGTCGCTTGAGACCCCTGGGATATGAAGTCAGAAAAGGCAATTAGATGGGTGTTGAAAATTTTATTGCAAACTAAAACAAATAAATTCCCATTGTTCCAGTCTTTGCACATAATTTTCTTTCAAGGACAAAAGATTTTTTTTAAACTCTTGTAACACGAATACATGCAAACATACAAAATAGTTATTCAGGCTTGTCACTGTCATCAGTGATAGATATATTTTATACCTTTTTTTACAGTAACTGAAAAAGGATCAATGCAAATTA
>NW_009223457.1:0-31210 GCF_000690835.1 Fulmarus glacialis | reverse complement strand
ACAACACAGGGATGTATTTTTGTAAAGGATTTCTCATGGAAAAAACATTTTTGAAATCGTGCATCCAAAAGACTTGATAAAGTATTACCATACTGTTATATTTTCATAGCAATGTTGTCATAAATATATTTAATATATCTTAATAAATTTCTCAGTAAGCCAACATTTTTTTAGATTGTAGCGTTATATTTTTTGTATCACACTGTCCAATATCACTTTGCAAACTTGAAAACTGCTCTGTAAATTAGAAAAAAATATTAACTGTATTAAACATGAGGGTTTGTTTTAAAGCTTCTCAAAGCATAGCTGCATCCAGTCTGATAGATGTCCAAGGATCGTATGTCCTCTGTAGCAAACACAAAATCAATGTACTGCATCTGAATCGTGGAGACACTGAATCATAGACTTAAAAATATTACTTTCTATGAGATATGTCCCTTACCACATGTTTACTGTCATATAGGGAATTCATACTTCATATTTCCATAGCTTAGAGTTTTCATAAGTCAGCTCTGTAGAATTTTTGCCTGAAAATGCATTACTGGGTTCCATACTTATTCCTCAGTTAAATGTATGCTGTTTAGGTGAGATTCATTCTATTGAACTTTTAATTTTTTAAAGTTATGTGAGATGTATTCCACATCTATGTAAGAGTTACCTAAATAATACCACTGTCCTCAGCTGATTTACAAAAGTCTGAATTTAATAAATCATTATGTTGAGAATGAACAAGGATTAGGATCACCTCCATTTCTCTTAGCTGCTCTGATCAAGCACGTAAGAAAAATCATCAGGATTTTATTTTGCAGTGGAAATATGTAGTTATGACTGAATTTGCAAATAGAGTAGTATGCTTGACTTTTGGCTAGCATCTTTTTAAAGAACCACTTTTGGTCCATGTTCAAAAGGAATTTAGTGACATCATATCCTTAAAGCTTGGGACCTTGTGCATATTCAAGACCTGGGTAAATTCATTAATATTTGAGTAAGCCAGATGCTGAACTTAGTCTTAAGCCTGCTTTACTTAAGCAGTGCAAAAGAGATGTTACAGAACCATAAATGATGGATTAAAAATGCTGTTCGTGAGAAGGATTCCCAGTTAGTATATAAAAAAAAATAGTTGTCACCTATATCATTTACTGTTCCGCTTTTTTCAAGATGGAGCACTAGCAAGATTCGGGAAGAAGCTGTCATATCTGGTATGATTCTATAGGAACCCAACTGGTAAAGCCATCCCAGGAAGAAAATTGTATCAGAAGTGTTAACACCAGTAACAGAGTAAAGGCAGTGTTCTTTAAACATGACAGTTAGACATATAAATCTAATAAAATATAGTGTCAGGTTGATTAAAGTTCATTGTAACTGCTCAGATATGAGATTGGTTCGACAGAATGATAAGTGTTCATTGGCACCGCTCAAGCACAGTAAATACATTTGCTTAGAGGCTGATACACCGATAGCCTGATAACTCATTTTGAAAAAATTGACTATGAACAGTGCACTCAAGGGAATTGGTGTACCTGCCTACACGAGTACTTTTGCTAGCAAAAATATTATCAGATAACTGTATCTATCTATATTATATTCATACACAACAAAAAGGGAAAGCTTTGAAATCAGTTTCCTCTTGAAACTTTCATATGTAACTCATCTGTATTTATATGTGAACCTGTATCTTTCATTGAATATTGAAATAAAAAAAATAGAAAATACAGCAAAAAGCAACATTTTTTTAAAAGAAATCATTATATGCTCTAATATGGCCTACTAACAGGTCTTAAGTTTTCTTTGTAGAGTCCTGTTCAGCATGTTCTGTGGCCAACATGCTTTCCTTTCACCTAGATTATTAGATTTTCCTTATCATGTTTTACTGGATATGCTTTTAAAGTCTGTTCTAAATATTAATTTAAAATGATGATTTCTTCAGTGTTGCTTCTTTTTTTAGACTGTTACACTGTCTTATGTTAAAGCAAAATAAAAATAGTTGGTAAATTGCTTATATGCTAATATATTTACTTATCTTGATTATAAATGAATATGAATGTCACGCTAAAGTAGCTCAGTATTAAGGTGAATATACTTCAAGTCACTTTACTATATGTGTGTAAATATAGATATAGATATAGATATAGATATGAATTTAATTACTCTGAGTTTAAAAATTAAGGTATTTGGATTAGAGTTACAGTGTTTTACCTTTCCCTACAATCTTGTTTACCTTCTTTTGTCATCTTCATCTACCTTGAGTTGATCTCCACCCTCCTCCCTTCTGGTTGGATCTTAGCAAGGAAGATGGGAGGGATTGCAAAGGTAGAGGGTCTTTCACTCTTCGTTGAAATTGATAACAACCACAGAGACATTTTTTATAATATGCTCTGTTAGAGAATATTCCAATCCAATAATATCCCTAGGGACACAGCATAAACCTCTTTACTTCCACATGTGCCTCACATGCCTATAAATGCAATGGGCATACTTCTGTCCCTCAAGTCCCCTGATTGTCTGTGTCACGACAAGCTCTTGATCACTTAGTTGTTGGCTCCTGTGTTTATGACCTGTGCTATTGCCTTCTTTGCTAGGCTTTTTTTAACAACCTGCTTGTAGGATCCCTCAAAGATTTGGCTCTGGACTAACCAGTTCAGCCCTCCTTCCCTTTTCTCTCAGATTTCTTTGGCAAGGACCTTCAACATCTAGCTTCTCCCTGTCACATGAGACTGAACCATTATGTTTTTCGGGTGGGAACTCCTCCTCATCTGACAGCTACTGTTGTTCCTACTTTTGTTCCTCCTATGAAGGGGTACCTGCAGCTCATGCAAGGCTTCCTTTTAATACCCACTTCTCAATGTTCTTCAAGATCCGAATCAAATGGTGCCCTTGTCTATACATGAAGTGGAATATGACATAATTTCTCCAAACATTTCATAGAAACATTTGCCAGTTACAGGTTCTTATTTAGATCTTGGAGATTTGGAGATCTCCAAGGAAATTATTTTCTCCTCTGTTTTCTGATCAGTCTCCTACTTCCTTTTCTAAGTAGATTTTGAGCTACACCTTTGTCAGCTGAGATGATTGTGTGTGTCTGGAAGAAGGATTAAAATGCAGAGCAAACCCAGTCTTAGGTTCTTCCTTGGACCACAGCTCACACATGATGTTTCCTACCATTGTAAGTCTAAGTGAAAATCACAAGAAGGTCCAGAATGAAAATAACAGGACACTATCATTAAGGACAACTGTTAAAAAAAACCCAACACCAGACTTCTTCAATGATTCAAGAAAAGAATCATGCTTAGTGAAAGTGTGAATGGATGTCTTTGTGGCAGCCTTATACATCACAGTTACCGAGATTTCAAATCAATACTACCAGTAATGTGTGAGCTCTAGTTAAATGGTTATTAATTATATCAGGAGCACCTTTTTAGCTACCTCATAACAAGCTTTCATACGATACAGTTATCTAGTGAGAAGAAGTCCCCTACGTTGAAAATTCCAATTCTGTGTTGTGCTCTGTACTAGACATAAAATACTTGAGAGAATCTTTCTGAATGTCCCTTTATTAAAAGTACAGAAAAGAAAATTGGATGGTCACTGAAAGCTATTGCTCTCTGCTTTTTCTCAACGCCTGCTTGCCCTGAAACACAAAACCCAGAACATTTCAGGAAAAGAGGTTTTTTAATTCTGTGGCCTCAGTCATATGTTCACCCTGCAGCTGATTATACTAGTACTGTTAATTCCCTGGAATATTACTGTGTTCTCTAGCATCTCAGACAATTCTTCCACTACATGTGGAGTAGAGGAAAGAGCAGGCTTTTGCACTGTTTCATTCTTTCACACACCCCTTATCCACTAAGATAAACTGAGGCCACCCTTGAGCTTCACCAATCTCTTTTACTGTATCTATCCTTTTACCTCCTTCCCATGCAGATATTTTGCCACCCAAAGCAACAGACCCACTACAATCCTCTGCTTGCAATCTTGGCCACTGTGGTGCTTCTAAAGAGACTTCATGAACTTCCTTTAATAATCACTGGAATGATGACACAGACTATGGTCTTTTTTTACTTAAAGCAAGTTTACATACAGGAGGCAGTAATATATCCATAGAAAGGTTTTCTTTCCCTTGTATACCAGGTCTTTTTTTTAATTCGTAGAATTAAATCTTACCTATGAATAACAAAATACAAGACCAAAAGTGGATAGAATTACTTTTAAATACTGGGAAATATGAAGATGCAAAGGAAAATTCAGAACTCTCTAAAATATGAGTAACATTACTCATATTAAAACTCTTCTAAAAATATCACAGAGAAAAAAATGAGTGCATCAATAAGAAATGAAGGAAATATTAAAGGGCATCCTTATTCTGAACCATCAGTGCAGAGAGACTAATCAAATCTTACACTAGCATGGCATGGATAGATATTAAGCATAGGATATCTCATTCCACTGGCACACTATCAAACCACTAATACAAGATCTGAAGTGATAAGGGGATTATCAGCAATGGAGATTGCAACGTAAATAAATGGAATGCCTATTTCTTTGCTATAGCTCTATTTTCTATTATAAAGCTTTGGTTTTATGTACGTTTCTATCATCTGTGCTTTTCATATTTACTTAATGGATACGTTAAAATACAATATTTCAGTTATCTTCTATTTAATGTGTAAGTATTTGTTCCTTGTTTCTCTAACCTTTCCAGCAGTATAGCCTTCCTTTTCACTAGTGCATATGAAACTTAAGGAATATTTTTGTGGATTGCTTTCTCCAAGAACCTAAGTAAGTCCTGTTACTCACTGGCAGTTCGCGTGTACAGAGGTAGAGATAAATGTCTGCTACATAATAGCTGTTTTACTAGGAAAATTATTTCATAAATCTAAGTGAAATTTATACTCATAGGATTCAGGTGCACAGATGAAAACCATCTTCTTAGAAATGATAACCTTTAATGAATTTTTTTCCTACATTTTTTATTATGGAAGTTGAAACATGCCCATTCAAAAACAGAGAAACTGCTGTTTTTACCAAACTCTGTTACCAAATTATTACCAAACTCTGTTAATTTCCCTGACCAGGTAAGATCAGCATGAGGATCTACTGCATGATGACGTAACAACAAAAGTTTTAATTTGGTACACTAGACAGATGTGCACAAATGCACTAACCAAATAGGGTAACAAATTCCCAGCAGCAGCAATGATAGCTAAAAAAAATTCACATTAATATCAGATACATGTCTATAAGTCTGTATATAAAAATGAATTCATGCATAGTAAAGAAATATACTTTCTGTGTCTTACCTGGCCATCACCTCTGACACTTAACTTCCTACCTTAATCTTGCTCACAGTTTCAGCATCTGTGTATCTGTGTGGTGGAGAGCCTTTTTTCCTCTAATGGCGTTAGATGTTCACATTCTATTGTGTACTTTGATCCCCAGATTCTGTTTGTTTTACTTGCTTTTGACTTCTGCATCACTGATATCTATCTTCACTTCATTGTGTTACCTCACTTCATTATACTTAATAAACAGCTTTGAAAGTGGGTTAAACAATATATAGATATGAAAACCTACAATTAGTCCACACATAATTCTAGTATGTTTTTACTAAATTCTACTGTTTAACCTCTTTTCTACAGACATTAAAATTCAAAATTCTGGTAAAAAATAAAAAAGTTGGAACAATTGAGGAAGGTATACTCAGGAGAGATCTTGACAGTCATGGTGAGACGGGGGAAATTTCTGAATTTGAAAATATATCCGATGAAGATGAGACTGATGAAAAAGCCCCTCTTTACCCAAAGAGTGATTCCTCAAAAAGAAAAAGTGAACGTAGACCCTCACCCCCACCTCGAAAAAAGGCAAAGGTAACTTTTGTCTCAACTGAATTTAGAAAACACATAGATGTATGCCAGCTTTTTTTTTTTAAAAAAAAGAAGAAATATATTATCTTAAAATAGAGACTAAATCTAAAAGGTAAGCTTTAAAATTACTTAAAGCAATATATTTTGAAATAATAGGTTTTAGCTCAAGGTTTCAGAGTTTTTCTGATTCTTACAAGGCACTCCAAACTGGAGCGTATTTTAGCATCCAACTAAAAAGCAACCCTTCCCTGTGCTCCCATCCTAAACTCCACCTGCATTTTTCGCTTTCAAGTCTTGTGCTTGTTCCAGGTACTTAATACCACAATAGATCTAAGATAAAGTTGCCTAACTGCTTTGTTGGTCTCAAGGCACTCCTGGAACTACACATGGAGAACACTTATACAGTTCCTGATGATGAAGGACCGAGTTGACTGAATATTTTTTTCCGCAGTCCACCAGTCTATCATGGAAATTTTGAAAAGTTCCCATTCCCCTATTTTCTTCTGTTCTGGATTTATATGTGAAATTAGGTGTAGAGTTCTGGTTGCGCTAAAACCTTTTTAAGCACTTATGATAGAAAAGGTATTTATACATTTATCACATAGAGACTTAACATTAAATACTCTTTCTAAAAGAGAGTGTAAAAATCGGATGTAATTTTCTTTTCAATAGTCAAATTAAACTTACTAATTTTTCTAACCAAATAGTAATTCTCTGCCATGGAAATCTGTTGCTCCATCAGGGTTCAAACTGCTTTGTTCAAGTTTTTTCAGCAGGCAGGAAGCACCCAGCATCCAGTCACTTTTGCACATCATGCTCTGATTATCTGAATGCTGATAGACTGGCAATGCTCCTCAGAGCTCAATGTTTTTGCTCTGGGGGCAGAGCAGTGTTTTTGCCCTGCTCTCAGGGCAGTGTTTCTTCCTCTGTGTTTCTTTTCTTTAAGTGATTGAAGGTCCAGATCTTTGCTTCTTTTTCTTTCCATCTGATATAGAGAGATAGTAAGGAAAAATTCTGAGAAAGATGGAGTCCTCTTTGTTCAGGGAAGGCCAAATTTCCAGATAATAGGGTCACATATATTTGTAACATTATGTTACAGACCAGAACATATACCACATACATCTTGATCAACAGCAGCAACAACAGATGTTTGGTCGTGTTTCACAGGCAGAAGAGAAAATGGTTTCTGGGGTCCCACTCTATCAGAGAGGGAGTATTTATTCTGACTTTCACTCTCTTGCTCTATTGGAGGGTGGGAGAGCATTTGAATCCACACCCAAGATATACCCTAGTTAGGCTGTTGGCTTTGGCTGTGTTACTGCCTTCCACATCCAGAGAGTTGCATTACTCAGGAGTTCTGTGCCAGTAGACTCCTATTGCTCCTCATGGGACATAGCCCCAGAATAGTTAATGCACTTGAACTTTGCATAGTTTAAGAGCCATGAGCAGGCAATCCCTATTATTTTGTCAGATGAGAATTTGCCTTCAAAAGCTTTAATGGAATGTAAACATTATTAGTAGCATCAGCTCTTTGCTGACTACTAACACTGATTAGCTTACAAGTTCATGCTAACTAAAATGAAGAGGTCACATGTAGTACCTCAGTTTGAGAGCTCAGACCCTGGTAAAATTTCAGTTGCTTCAATACACAGCAGCCTTTGCTTTTGCTTGCTTTGGCAGTGGAGCAAGACTAAACAAAGACTTTGGCCAAAGAACTTTTCATCTTAATTAAGAAGAACAGAATTTTCCTAACTTCAGAGCAATGCTTGGAGGAATATACCTATGATTGATTTGCTTGACACAGTAAAATATTCTTCTGTTATTCTACATTTTGTAGCTGAGTTTGTGCTATTGATGTATAGATTCTCCTGCTCTTTTTTTTTTTCTCCAAGTACTTCCTACCAGTATACCTTTCCTAGTACTTTATCTATTTAAGAATATAAAGTTGAACATGTATTTTAAATAAGTAATGTTAAGAGCTTGATTTGCTTGACACAGTAAAATATTCTTCTGTTATTCTACATTTTGTAGCTGAGTTTGTGCTATTGATGTATAGATTCTCCTGCTCTTTTTTTTTTTTCTCCAAGTACTTCCTACCAGTATACCTTTCCTAGTACTTTATCTATTTAAGAATATAAAGTTGGACATGTATTTTAAATAAGTTAAGAGCCATGAAAAATTATGTTAATTTACATACTAATCTCAGAAACAGGGAAATGATAAAGCTGTCTAACAGAACACTGTGCTAGGAAGCATTGGAAACATCTCTCCATTCACCCTACAATTCCTTTGATGAACATAGAGACAATAACCTTAATTGTCTCTGACTGGATCAACTCTCACTATCAAAAGTCATATCTTAAGCTCAAATATTCATTAATTGTGACACATTTTCCCATGCTTTATTAATCCAAAATTATAGTTTCTTCTGAATTGTTAATAATAATAATGAAATATATGTTATTGTGGTTTTTTTTATTCTTCCATTATTTTATATTATGATTATTAGCTGAAGAAGACAAAAATTGCCATTGCGTTATCGGACCTTGTGATTTATACCAAATCTGAGAGATTTGTGAGCTTTGAGCATTCCCTAGCTAATCAGAAGTGCTATGAAAATAATTCAATTGGAGAGGTTCGAGCACGAAAATTTGTAAAACATTCAGGTAATTTCTTTTGGTTTAATCAGATAAAAGTTGCAATGTTGCTATGGTTCACTGCTTAGGCATTGGAAGGGCTAAAACTTTATGAAACACATACTGCCCAATTTTATTTGGTTGTTTTTATAACATTGTTTTAGAAATATCTTGTCATTTGCACTGCATTTTTATATTTCAGTTGGTTTTGTGAGGAACATCATTGAAACTCAGCTTTGTTTTAATTTCCTGTAGTTTTATAAGAACAAATATTAACATAGTTTACAAAATGTATGAATCCATTGTTTTCTGCATCAAATAATTTAAAAGTTACAGTCAATACTTGAAAATATGTGGAATAGATTTCACCCCCCCATGTATGGTCTGTAGTACTCACTGCAGTTGGGCATGCAGTACCCCTGGCTTTGATGATAACTGCAGGTAAGAGAATCTGCATTGATGGAATGAATAAACCCCATAGCAGGCAGTTTGCTCCATTGGACCAGATCTTTCATACCAGCCAAGTTGGATTATTCAAAACTCATTCTGTGTTGGAGCGTCTCCATTTGGTGCAGCGAATACAGTGCAGCCTCTGCTGTTTTAACTCCAGCTGTCTGCCAAAAGCCTTAAGGGAGTGTTAAGAACAGAGATAAATGACCATGAGAATGAAGTCTGCCACAGGCCCATTCATTCAGGGCCAGCCCGGCTGCCATCCACCACATTGTGGAGATGGTTCAATGGTTGGTTAGGTGAATGGTGCTGAACGGCATCAAAACAAGTAGGCTTTTGCCAGCCATCCATAGTCAGAGTCCTCTCTAGCAACTGTCTTGCTAGCCCATCTACCAACCTAGTGAACATAAAAGTAGTTCTATTAAAAAAAAAAAGGGGGCGGAGAGAGGCTGGAAAGGATCAGAGTGATGATCCTGGAAATGTAAAGCTTTCTGTTTAATTACTAAACAGAAATAGTGTAGATAGAAGCCATTTGAAGTTTTCCACATCTGTTTAGTTTATGCCTTTGTGGGAGGGAACACTACTAGGAAGAAGAAAATCAACTCACTTGAATAGTTAACATCTTCTGAAGATTATAAAGGAACCAATTAAGTGTTTTTTAGAAATGCGCTGTTCACTCCTCTTGAGATTACTCGGTCATTTTATTTAAACCTCAAACCAGCAATCAAGCTAAGATCATCATGGGATGATTTTTTTTCCTATTGAACTATAAAAGAATAAGTGGGCTTTTTGATCAATTTCCTGTTTTGTGTCTTTCCAATTTTCTGTGAGAACACAGTGGGCTTTAGTACAAAAATCATATATTTACCTAACAAAGAGGTGAAGAAACAGAATATTTCCATGAAGGAATGATTCTTGGTTATTGAACCTTTAACAAAAGGCAGCACTATAGACAGAAATAGTATTGCATTCAAGTATACACAAAATACTATCACATTTTAAGGTTTTAAAATAGGATTTCAGCCATATCTCAGAGTGGTCCATATACTAATGTTAACATATATAGAAATGTCCTAAAATATAAATGCATTGATATGATATACTCATCGCGTAAAATAAATAAATAAATTGCTGGATCAGATTATTATATTTTTATTATTATCTGTTCAAATAGGATCTCTTTATTAATAAAGTTTTTCTTACCCAGGTTTTATCATTCTGTTTTTCAGCTAAAGAGTTTGTTTCACATACTTCAAGATTCATTACAAGAATCTACCCCAAAGGAACAAGAACGACCTCTTCAAATTATAATCCTCAAGAGTTCTGGAATGTGGGGTGTCAAATGGGTAAGTACGTTTGCAGAGACTGTTGCATTCCAGGCTTTGCAGAGACTATACAGATACAAGAGCTTTTCCTTCCTGTAGTATCTTTTGTGTTGTATAAGTTACATATTTTCCCTCAGTGGCATCACTTTCATTTTGTGTTATCTAACCTTCTCCTTCAGTCTACATATCCTAGTAATTTTACATCCTGGAATCCAGGAATTCTGATATAGAATAACTAAGGGGAATATTCTTTTAATCTATTTACTTTTGTAATTAGTTAAATTAGGCCTTAACTAATTATAAATATAACTTTCTGTTAAATAGCTGTATCTTATCCCAAATATCCCAATTTATCATAATTCATTAATTCCTTTAAACTACCTTTTTTTTTCATTGAATAAGAAAAACACTAGTAAGAACAATACAACATTTTTAAGTTTTGAACCTTATTTTGTATTACTCCTAGCCCTAATACTAAACAAAACATGATTTTATGTTATGAAATAGTGTAGCAAAAACACATATAAAAACAACTTTCAACAACTAAACCAGAATTTTCTTCTTTTTCTTCATATATGATCTCCTTTTTTGTTAGTAATTCTATGGTATTTATCTGTGGGTGTCTGTAAGGAGAGTCTAAATGATAATTTATATTTTACTGCCTGTCCGTTTGGGCTGAAATTATTATGTTAACTATGTTACCTTAGGTTTTGAGGTAAAAGTGAGTGTGCTATGCATTCAGCATTGTACTGTCAAAAAAAAACCCTGTGATATACCTTTCAAGAAAATGAAAATAGATTACGTTCTTTTGCATGTTGTATTAATCAAATTCCATAACCTCCATGCTTATTTGTCAGCTGTGGCTAAGGTATAAATAGAGAATGTTTATAAGAGAAAATGGGTACAGTACCTTCTTCTTCTTCTTTTTCTTTTTCCTTCTTTTTTTCCTTTTTTCTCTTTCTTATTATTTATCATTTTTTAAAAAAAAAATCTTTTTCAGCTGAGGTCTAGCAGTCTTTATAGCTACGTTGTAGTTAGCAAGGGAATAGAAGCAGCTGCCTGTTCAGCTAAAGATGGGAATTGTTGGAATGCAATTGTATTTGCTTTTTCATAAGGTTGCCCTATAGCATTGAATTAGAAGAGGTGATGGAAAGATATATATGTATGATTTAGAAATCTTTACACAGCAATGGAAGCCTCATCTGAAGGATCTGTGAATTTTCAATGGTTTTGTGTGACTGGAGTGGCACAGATGCAGGAGATGTGGGCACAACAATTAATATCGGTGCCAAGAATTCCCAGATTATGATATGCTACTGCAAAGAAGCACTCAAATGCTCCTGATCAGCAGAATACTCAGGTACAGCTGGGAGCTGCTGAGAGTGTCCAGTTACTGTATAGATGCAAAGTAAGTTTAGCATCTCAGTTTCCAATACAAAGCGTATTATTTCCCTGAGCAATGAAATAACAATAACTTCTGTTTCTCTTCATTTCAAGTTAGTTTTTGATTTGAAATTGTTAAAAATAAGCATGACTTTTCTACTCAGCAGGCTTTGAAAAACCTCTCACCTGTAAGCACTTTCCCCTTTTTAATGGCTTTAGAGGCATTCTTGCCTTTATTTTTTTTGTTCTTCTTTGTTTAAAAGATTCTCAGTTACAGAATATTTTTCTATGCCAGTCTGCCACACCTTCTTCAGCCTTAGGTAAAGTAGAGAACAATATTTTTTGCATCTACATATATATTCTGTCTTTTATTCTGATTCTGTACTAAGGCAACCTGAGGGAGACTGTGGGATGAGCAGGGCAGTTTGCCATAGGCTTACAGTTCTGAGAGGTGAAAGGTATGGTCTCACCTCGTTATACTACAATACACACTTATACAGAGATGGGCACAAATTTAACTTTGCCTGTAGGGCCCTGGAGCTTATGTGCACCCTTGCTCCAGGCTTCCTTTTTCACTTGTTTCCTTTCTCAGCTCCCAAAATATTTTCTGTTTCAAGTTACCTTCTCAGAAATGTTTTTAACAGTGTGCTATTTCCAATCAATCATGCACATACATATTATTTATTGTTTAACCCCCTAATGTATCCCCAGCTACTCTCCTACAGTTATAGGACTTAGAAGGAGCATCATGCCTCAGCTTTCACTGAGAGATTGCTGTTCCCACATCTGTGGCCCTGACCGCAAGGGGTGGAGGACATCCCCAAGCCTAAATTTCTTACTATTTCCTGTCCCTACCCCGAGCTATGCCATGCTGTCAGTGCCACACGTTTAGGTAACGTGAGAAACAATGACTAGAGAGATTGTGTGAATTTGGCCACACAATGCTGGATGTTCTGTGAAAGAACTGAAATGTACTCAGACCCCCCATAATTCTCTCATTGTTACAAATTCTGCTTCTCATCCTGACTGTTATATTGAGGTATAGTTTTACAGCTACAGTAGGAGTAAAAAAATTACTAGTTAGTTTGAATTTTTGTGTCTGTGTCATTATAAATGTTTATTTATAGTACAGATTTGGAGTTGGGCTAGGCTATTGCTGGAAGTATCTCACCATTACCACACCATTTGAAATTGGTTTGATTATATTCTGTCCTTGTGGTTGATCCTCACTTAGCTTGATGTCATGCTATTGCTGGATTATTTACCTGAGGTGGTGCACTCTTTGTATAGTATCTACATTGCTGTTAAAAACTAGTAAGTTTGTTCCATGCTTGGAGGAAGCACTGGCTAGAGATCCTTAATTTAGGATTGCATTAATCTCTCAGGCTTATCATACTGCAGTTTACAAGTTTTCTTTCTAGCCTGTAAATCTCCACAGTGATCTCTGCAAAGAATATCCATTTGTCAGGTCTCAAACAGGACTGAAGTCTTTCAAAATGACTACATTGACTGTTGACTCAGAGTATACTTTAATGAAAAGTCATTCTAAACATTAGTATACAAAACATATGATCTTTGCTCTATAGGGGCTTTGGGTCCCTTCCTGGAAGAATTAAAAATATGCAGGAAGTGGTTAGATCTGCCTCTTGGTCACATAATTTGCATCTTCATTTAAAAAAAACATTTTTCTCATGGGAATAGGCTGATCATAAGCAATTCTCCACATATACTATTTCCAAGCCATGTCAGATCTATTTTTGGTTCCCTAATCTGTTTTAGATAATGGTTTGGCAGGAATCTAACTGCAGTTTTCAATGCAATTCCCAAAGCTCCACTCAGTGAATCTTCTGCTGATGTCTTTCCATTCATTTAACACAGATTTTTAAATTTTTGTGTCTGTCCTGTGTCCATGTAGCCCGCATACCCTCCCTGTCTCCCTGCCATTGCACTCTGCATCCCATGCACAGAATGGATGGGATTGGATCCATCCACAGAATGGATCCCTCCAGATCCCTTCTACACTTTCCTAAAACTGTTCACGGGACTCACAGATTTCTCCTACGTCACCTCTTCCTCTTCCTCAGCTCCTTTCACCTTCCCCACACCTGCTAGCTTACCCTTCTCACTTACCTTTAAGTTCCTCTAACATGCATAACTGTTCTAGCTGGGCAAAGAAAATATACTAGGTTTTGTTCAAACCTACACATAATACTCCCTGCCAGGCCTCTGGATCATGTAAATGATGAGAGTTGAGTTATTCCTTCACTTGTCTTAGTGATAGACCCAAAACAATGCTCTCTTCTGTACCTTGCCAGCAATTTCCTCCAAATTGTTTGGAACATATTAACTCAGAGCAGCCTGGCACTCAGCTAAAGCAGGATGAAATGGTCCAACAGGCTCAGGATTTGTTGGGGTTGAGGACGAGAATTATGTAATTGTGTAAACCTAATTTCCAGAGGAAGGCAAGTTAAAAACCACAGTAAAAAGTAGAGAGTTTCCACAAAATCGCTTTGGGATATCACTGTGCACTCAGAGTCCATTCTCTGAAAACTGAGACTCATAAGAACAGGATAGGTTTTGCGAACAAAGAGGTCTTATGGAGAAAAATAGCTACAATAACTTTTTATAGTCTGGGAAAATTAGTATGCCTCCTGCATACAATTGCAGTGTGGCACTGGAAAGAACTGGTTTGGCGTATCCATATCTCCTTTTTATTTAGTAAATAAAATGGACTGTAAAGATTTATGCAGGGGAAGAAAATTCATGACAGTTATTTAAATAAAGAGATATCAGTAGTATTATATTGACTGAGAAAAACAGAGCAAAAAAAAAACCAAACCAAAGGAAAATCTCAATGAAAATAAAAATAGGAAGACTTAAATACCTTTTGAATACGTCCTTTGCATGCAATAGAAAACACTATCCATGTATGAAAACAATCCACAGGAATGACCAGAACATGTCATAAGTTATATGAGAAAGCTATGGTATGGCAGGTACAGAATTTTGTTTTAGAAGAGGCTATATAGAGCATAATGTTTTCTGGAGCACTCATAAACTTTTATATGTTACGGTGAAGGTTCCACTACTTGTATGATGGATTTTTTTCTTATTGTAGGTTTTGTTTTGGCCTGTGACATCGAAATGCAGCTTGGCAATTTTGTCATATCTGTTTTGTGCTAAATCTTGTGTGCTATAATATGACAAAAACATGCATAAAAAGATGAGTGATAAAGAGTTCTTTAACTAGTTCTGTTTTTAACCTCTGAAGCTACCTAGGGAAAAAAACCCCACTTATTTAAATCTTGGTATGCCTCACCTGTGCAACTTAAAATGACTGTCAAATCTGACCTTGCTTGGGTTCTGAGTGAGCGAAAACTTAAAGAAGAGGCAGACTTTGGAAAGCCTCATAAAGAAAAAGAAGGCACAGGGTCACTGTGACATTGAGGTCACAATTTACTTTGGAATTTTTGGTTGTTGTATGTTTTCTGTGAAACTATTTTCCTTTCTCATTGGACAAATGGCAAAACTGGAGACAACAGGACTGATTTTTCCCCCCCCCTCTAAATAAACAGATTATGTTTGATCATGGGAAGTTTAGACATTCTCACAATCTTACTGAACACTATACATTTTAGAATATGTGACGAAGTGTCAAATTTAGTAAAGGAATTTATGAAATAATGAAATTGAATTTAAGGAACAACATAAGCTCTTCTATTAAAAGATGGTAGAATACTATTTTTTCTTATAGATTTAATTAGTTTTTCAGCATGATAATTTTATACTCTTGGTTATTATTTTTACTGGATTTTTTTTTATAACACGGCAAAAGTGTAAAGCAAGCATTTTCTATAACATGGCTTTTTTCAACAGCTAACGCGACATCTGAAACAGACTGAGAATATTCATTGCATTATAGCTTTGAATTGTTGTTGCTTGAATTTCTAGTGAAATTTGTGAAGTGACATGCTTTAGTGCTTTTATTTTTATGCCTGGTTAGGTTCTTCGTAGTATACGTTGTTGCAGTTAGATACTAAATGAGTACTCTTAATCTAGCATTGTGATCCTTAAAACCTTGCAGATGACTTAACTCTAAACATTGCCTATGACATGGAAAAGACAGATATATCACAACATTTCATCTTTGTTCATTCTGCATCTAAAAGCCTAATAGTCTCCAGCCATTAAACAGAGCTTCAGCTATCTTTCCAAAATGGGCTCCAGATTTTGTCCCAAACTAAAACACCTCTTCTGCTCAAAGGCAGGGGATGAGTCTGACATGTCATACACCTCATGGCAAAAACACAGCAGACTGTTCTGTACAGCTATCCTTCCAGTCTAGAGCTCATTCTTTGTTTGGGCTTGCTGTGGCCTTATCCCACACCTGACTCATGAAGAATGTGCTATAAGAAAGACAGGAAATATTTCCTGCTAGCTCCCAAGCCAAGCAATGCCCTGGGAGAATGAAATGAGAAGTCATAGAAAAGTATCTCTTGGTTGGCCACTCCCTCTTTTTGAGGTTTCAAGGACAGGACTAGTCGTCATAGGTCAACTGGAGAAAAGGTGCAGGGGTCAATGCCTATATTATTACTGTCTTCCTAATATGGTTTTAACAGTCCAAAAATTCATCTTTAGGAAGTGAAAACTAGATCTTGCACAACTGACATAAATCTTACCGAATACTGTTGAATAGCGTGTTATGGAAAGATAATACTAAGATGCCAAAGAAGTGTGTTTATTATTAACAAAGTCATGTAGTTGGAAAAAAATCCACAGCTGTATTGGCCACATGGCCATCATGGTTTATGGAACCCCAAAAAAGGGTTGCTTCACCTCTTACTGTTGCTCCCACAAGTCCCCATCCCAATGGGACAGCTATTAGAATTGCAGACTCCAGGGATGTGATTAATCTCATACTTCAAGTATGGACCTATTTTTGGTTACGTTGTCCCTTAAACTTCATTGATTAGATCCTCACTAGCTGTAGTGGGGCAGCTAACTCATGTGTAGACATCCACAAGTTAGGTGGGACATTATCACCCTGATATAGGAAGCTACCTAAATACACTCACCTTTCTTTTGGAGTGACCCCAAGGGCTGGGAGGAGTTTTGAATAAAGGTTTCCTGTTTCTCTTGCAGGAACGTCTCTAACTGCCAGGTTTATGACAAAGGGTGTTGGGCTACTCTGGAGCCTGCTTGTTTTTAGGCAGGTTTTTTTTGCGTGTGTAATAGACACTGGAATTTCACTTAAAGGCAAAGAGACAGAAATTTCATTTTATCGTTAATTTTTCCAGCTATCTTCACTAAATGCACAACTGCAGACAACTAATAGAATACTAAATAATTTATCTGAACTCTAGTCAATTTTAAAGAAAGACAGAAATAATTGCAGGGACACAATTGTCTCTGAACTCCTTGCTGACCTTGTTCTAAAATCTGTGTTAGAGACCCAGACTAAAACAGGAAAGGGAAGCTGATAATATACACTGGTCTGCCAAGATGCACAAGGCAAACAAATTTTAAAATTATTTTGGAAAAGTATCTGTTTCAGGTGTGAAATAAGTGAAATGACAACCAAAAGATGCTCAGACTTACACTGAAGTGTAACTTTCAAACTTGCACATTAATTAGATAGCAAAAATCAATTTAGATTTTAGATTTGATAGTTTATCAGAAATGCTTTAGGTACTTTTCTCATGAGAACCTCACAAAAGAAGATCCCTAATTGAAACCAGTTGCAGATACACTTGGACAGTGGATGATTTTTAACCACCTGACATCTTTTTTTCCAGTAGAGCTACTTGTAATTAGGTAGGAACAATGTCAGCAATTATGAATATTAGAATGACTGAATTCTTAACATTTCTAATGACAGTGTCTTTAGAGCAACAGTATTGAATTGGCCCAAAAACAATAAGGACAGACTGACTGCACACACTGAGCATGATGTGTCATACAGTTATGCATGTTAGTTCTCAGAAGAGTAGTCCCTCTTACTATGGCAGAATACTTCATGTTGTAAGTCATTCATAAATTAAGTTTCTGTAGAATAAGAACATCCATTTCAAAATTTGTCAGTGACAAGCAAAGCCAGAAATTATAATTAAGCTTAAAATTTGGACTCTGAATAGCTAAAGCCCCATTTTATTCTGTAAAGAGGGGAAAAAAATACATACAGTTTGACCAAATTTTTTTGTCAGAAAAAGAGATGAGAGACAGTTTGTATGCCAAAATTTATACCAACCAGTTAAGTCTTCTGTGTGTTGTAAGGGAACAATCACTCTATACTTTTTTTTTTTCCTAGTAGACATAAGTCCTTGTTCATAAAGTTTGGATGGGATCTCACCTATTCACTGGCTTGGCAAGAGGGCTAAAACTGCATGAAGATTTAAAAAACTCATAAAGCCCAGGGCAAAGGGGATGCTGAGGACACTTAAAAGACTGACTTTGGACAGTATGTCCACAAACCTGAATTAATAAGCACCCAGAGATGGCAATGGGGATCAGAGTGACATGTCAAGACAGGACCAGAACAGCAAGTAATGCTCAGGCTCAGAGCAGCCTGAGGAGGCTGCTGTAATTTGGCAGAGAGTCTTAATTATGCTGGAAGTCTTTCTAGTTTCTCAGATAGACCCAGATGAAAAAGGTGTTTAAAAACCACTGTGTTACATCATTTTTCCAGGTTACATGTTCTGAGCACTTGGTGATAGAGCCCATTATCTTCCTTATATCTGCTGTTAGTGAGAAGGATTTACAGGGTACTATAGCATGCATTGGATTTCTTTTATGCAAACTCCATCAGACTGCGTATTAAATTGAATAATATTTTCAATATACTAAAAGGGAAATATTATTTGTACTTGAGGATATTGTGGTAGTTAATGTTTGCACAGGGCTTAGAAGTTAGTGTTATATCTATCATTCACGTGATGAAGGTAGTATTACATTTTAGTTTGATAGAATTTGTTTACTAATGATAAGAGATTCTCCTGCTGTGTATGCTGCTTCTGTTAAATGAATGTTTGCTTCCTGGTATATGTAACAGGTGACAATTTGTCATCATGTTACAGTTTATCCTCCTTCAGATGTCTTTAGTTGGTTTCAGTGTAATCTGATGACTGAATATCCTCCCTTTCCATCCACATTTTGAGTCAACTCATACTCAGTTATCACGCCTTTATTCAGGCTGTGGATGAAATTTTTTAAAAGCCACCTACATCCCTTTGAAAAAAAGTAATGTGGACTACCGAATCAGGTAAGGACTTCTGAAAATATTTCTGTAAATTTGGGCAGTGACGGATTGGGTGCAGCTGTGACCTGCATGTGAGAGGAAAGTTAACAGATAGTCAACGCCCAACTGGGAGTGCTAATGTGGAATGAATGCAGTGTCTTCAAATCCACTCACAAAGATCATCTCGTAACCAATGACAAAATATGCCAGATCATTAGGGTACGGTCCTGTTTTCATAGCATTTCCCAGTCTGTGTGGAATTCAGTTCAATTTTTGGATATCTAAGGCACAGAAGATGCGTTGCATTCATTATGAGCAGCCTATTTTAAGAACAGAGACAATTGGAAAGAGCTGAGAGGATGGCAACAAGACTGATCAAAAGGTCGGAAGTGTGATCTATTATATCTCTTTAGACTCAAATGAGTGAAGTAAATCATGGAAATAGGAACATTGGCAATGAGTGCTTTTTGCATATGATATTTGTGGAGACTGCATAAAATTCAGACATTTTGAGGTGGATTTTAAATGGCATAAAATGCAATTAAGTAACTCATTTCAAAGAAAATTGGTGACAAATGTGTGCTTATCCATTTTAAAATCTTCCCTTTTAAATGCAGATAATATATTACGACCCTATGGTTTAATATAGCTTATAGAACCAGGAAGCAAAGAATAAAAAATAAAAAATGACAATTTAAAAGTCCCAATAGGAATATTAATTGAGAGGCAGCATCACAGACAAAAGACATGCAGTTTTCCTCAGCTGCCTTCAAGTCATAGTCACTTAGAAATCTAAGAATCCCAGTGCTCATTTTGGTTTTCAAAAACTTGTGCTTTCAGTCTAAAAATCAATTGTGTCTTGAATGGTAGTGCTTATGGAAGGTGATGTATTTGAATACTTAAATTGTGGTTAGTTCTGCAATTAGTTGTGGGACTAACTGCAGTTAACTGCTTGTGATACAGAGTTTTGGGATGAAATACACCCTTTGTATTCCTCTGTGCATTATGGATTGTTTCATCTGTTTGGAGCTAGGCTATTTCCTAACTTGCATTTGCTATATGAAGTTATTTACATCCAGGGCCAACAGGGACAGCCATGGCAGCTTCGGTATGTTGCAAGAAGACTTAAGTATTAAATATGGTGATCTGAAGGAGATTTGGCCTCATGGTTCCAGGAAGACTTGGATCCATTTTTGATGCAGGAATCACACTGAGGAATTCCTTTGCTCAGGTTGTCCTCCAAGCCCACGTTTTGCTCTGCTGTTTTGATTTTGATGCCAATACTAAAAGGCTTAATGGAGGGACTGAGAAGAAAGTTTAACTCACACAGTGCTAAACTTCAGGTGCCTGTACTTTCCTATGAAAACCATATGTTAAGATTACGTACTGTTCAGATGGTTTCATAGTAAGCACATTTGGGCCTCTTTCCAAAAGAAACCAGCAGTTTAAAGCTCTCTTTGTACATGCATTAAACTTCTACTGTTTCATAAAACAACACTACAAAGCATGTTATTGACAGTTCTGTTCTTGAATTCAGCAAAACTAAGATGGAACATTGGGTAGAAATTCAGTCTTCCTTGCAGAAAGATGTTGCTAAGACCACACTGCTAGACAATGGAAAACATAGGTTTTAATTTATGAACTTTGCCATTTCTCAAGAAGTGTAAGAGTTATAACTGCATCTGATTAAAAAGAAAAGCTGTGCATCAACAGTACACTGTAAAGCATTGTCCTAGGAGGCCACAAGCAGCTATGAACCTTGCAAACAGTTGTAGTAGAGGTATGCATCTCAGAGAGTATAATACAAAATTTCACGTTCACTTATCTTAATGGGATTACATCTTGCAATACCAGGAACTCAGTCGGTAAATTAAAACTACTGTTTAGTGTGTTTTTAACTTATTCTAAGGTAAAGTTAAATAAAGTAAAAATATAGTGTTGGTGTTTGAAGATATCAACCCATAATAACATCGCCCTTTACTTGTGTCGCAAAAGTAATTTTCCTAATATGATAAAATGTAAAGTATTCTCCTTTGCTTGTTTCTGTTTCAGATTTTCCTGTTTAGTAGCCTATGAAGCTTGGCAAATTTAGCAACATTCTCATTATGTGCAATCATGTAATTTGCTTCATCATGAGGAAACTGCTATTTGAAGCTATGACTGTTCGATTTGCCTAATTTCAGTTACACTTTTTAAACCACATATTCTGAAATGTGGTTTCAGAACCATTTCTGAATATTCAGATTAGGAATTACCTAGGAATTACCTATGGACTGAGAGATCTTGGGTTATCTGTAGATCATGTCAGGACCTAGGCTTCAAAGGGCCTCTGGGATGCAGCTCTGTAGCATTCATTGCACTGCTTGAATCAATGTATTAAGATACAACAAGGGTCATATAGCACCACATTTGGGTCTGTTTCTGGATGATGTGTTGAGTCATAAAAAATAAATTATGAACCACTGCCAAAACTATACCAAGAGAATACTTACCCTCTTTAGAAAAGACAGTGGTGTGCAATGGGCAATATGAACTTTTTAAAGTTTAATTTCTGTTGTCAAAAGTAAAATAAGCTTAAAGTTCCTTTGCATACTGACACAGAATCTATACCTGCATCTACATTAGTATTTAGTTTAAAGCAGGAGTGCATCTTGTGTTTTGTTGTTGTTGGTTTTGGTTTTTTTGTTTGTCTGGGTTTATTTTTAGGCAAGGTTCCCAATTGTTCCTACTTACTGCATGTTGGTTCCTGTTGCAGAGCAATCTTAGCTAACACAAATGGGATTCCTTTCAGACGAAACAGAGGATGCACTCTGGGAGCACTTGATGTATTCCAGCCATTAATTGGTATTGAGGTCATGGGACCAGGCTAGAGCTCTTCTGAAGTAACCCACCGAAAACATACGTAGTGCAAACATTAGGTCCGTAGTACCAGCTGCTTCACTCTACAGATCCTATTTGTGTCATTTACTACAGAATTTTTTTAAAGGATCATCAAAGCAGTGAAGAATCAAATATTTTTTGCAGTGAAACAGATCCAAATTTCTTGCATTTTCCACATGAGATAAGGATTTCTGAATTCTGCCAAGTGTTCATTCAATACATTTATATTATCTCATAGGAACATGTAATAAGGTCCTCTTCCTGAATTATTATAAGGAGTCACTTGTACTGCATAAAGTCTTAATTTTTTTTCCTACCAAGCCATCAAGTAAATGACTTTTTATCATTTTCTATTTAACACATGTCATGTTATCACTTCACTGTTTGACTTGTGCATTTTCTATTTTGAATGTGACAGGAATCTCCAATGTACTGGAATAGGGGAAAATTTCATTAAACAGGTCTATTTCAATGTTGGCTTTATCTCATGAATTATAATATCCTGTTGATGAGAAGTGTGTTATTTTATTATTGCTGTTGCAGCAAACCAAAAATGTTTTGAGCTGCCAAGGAAAGGAGAATCTGTCAGGTGTATATTAACAATAAACACCAGTACTGGAGGATTAAACTTGAAGAGAGTTTGCTCCCATAAATTTAAGAACACTTTTAAAATCGCTTCTACTTCTATAAACTTATATGTATTTGCACTGAATATTCTAACTCTGAACTAAAGCTTCTTGATCTTCTGGATGACATGCTTTTGTGACAAATTCTGCATCATAATAATATATTACAATCCTATGTTTTTGTCTTCTGCACCAGAACTTTGTAAGCAGGTTCAGGGTGCAGGGTCTTGCAGCTGTAGAGAAACCTGTATGTGAATTTAGTCCTTATGGAGAAAAAATATCTCTCATTTAATATTCTCCAAGGTCTAATTTAGAAAGAAAGGGGAAAACACACAATACACTGCAGTGTAAAAAAGATCTATAGGGTAATTTTTAAAACGTGGTGCAGTTCTAAATAGTGCACTTCTTTTGCACATTAATCATTCATTATTGTATACAGGATCTTACATATGAGTTCAAAGACATACATATTTTAATCTCATTTGCTTTTGGTTTTACTGTTATTGTCAGAGAGTTGTTTTATAAAATGGTATCAACTCCAATTCACTAAAATCAATATTTATTTAATTTTGTAGTGGCCTTAAACTTCCAGACATCGGGAGTACAAATGGAATTGCAAAATGGAAAATTCCTAGACAATGGTGGTTGTGGTTATATTCTGAAACCAGAATTCTTGAGAAATCGCAATTCAACATTTACCCCACACAATGTGGGAAGATACAGTAAACCAATGTCTCTGTCAATAAGGGTAAGCTTAGTCAATTCTTGGTTTGTTCCATAAAATGTGAAAACAAACATTATGTAGTTCAGACCTATTTGTTATCTATTATTGGTTTCTCATTTTATCCCCATTCCTGGTTGTTGGGAAGTTTAATATTGTTTTTTTAACAACATGTTAAAACTCTTATATAGTATCTACTGCTGCTTGGACAGTTTCCCATCTGTAGTTCACTTACGTTTGTCAAAAATATGTAGGTGTTCAGAAGTTATAAGAGTTTGTAGAAATACATGATTTTTCACAGTTTGTGTACAGAAATATAAATATAACTTACACTGTGCCACAAGTGTATCTGACAAAGGGACTTGTCAGTTACAGTTGTGGGGACTGAACTCTGAAAACTCAGAAATCGAATGTGCAATTTTGGTGTTATTTTCTTTAAGTGTTCGTAATACCACATACACTATTATAATGCTAATTGACAAATGGAAATGTTTAAAGATACGATAGGAAGCTTTATGCTTCTTTTAAGTTTCATCATCTTCCCGTGCATACATAAAAGAATATTTATCATCCTAAGATGATATAAATAAGTGTAAAAAGGGGGATGAATCAATAAGCCTTTAAATTATTTCTACTTCTCTCAAATTAAAATCTGATTTACTTAAAAATATTAGAAATACATGTCATTTAAAAATAATGGGTTAGAAAAACCCTTCTTTTGAGGTCAAGTAGATGTTTTATAATTGTTCACTAGTTAGAAAACTACCTTTTCCCAATGAAAAAGTGCTATTTCTGATTACACAGTACAATACTTGCATAAATATTATTTAATTAGCATAAAATTAGTGTATAATTGCTATTTTGTTTCTTTCAGAGAAATAAATAGTGGCGATAAAACATTAGCTAATAACAATTATAAAATACTTACATAATGCATGCACCTAATCAAGAACATTTTAGTGTCCTAACAGTGAGCATACCAATTATGAATAGACATTACTGGATTTCAAGCTGATTTCAAGCACCCATGCATATACATCAGTTATTTTAGCCCTTATTTGTATAAAGCTGGAGTTAATTAAGATGAGGAAAAATCCCCAATTGTAATGCAGGAGACAGACAAAATCATTGACAATGGGGAAGAAATGTCTGAATTTGGAAGAAGTTGGAAAAAGAGAAAGGCAGCTTTTTAGACTGAGGACGTAGGCTGAGATGACAGACTGGGTAGTGCAGAATACAAAGAAGCAATCCCACCAGCTGAGGGACTGTAGTGTGCAGAGAACCCCATTCATCAAGTCGGCAGCAAACAACAGGAAATGGTGGTTGAAGACAAAAAGTCAGGAGCAGGAGACAAAGGAAGAAGTTGCTGCTAAAGAAGAGTTACTAACTTGATGAATGGAGAAATTACTTAAGAGGGCAAAGATATAAAACACCTAGGGGTCAAATCTTTCAGACTGACTGTGAATGAATGAATGAAGAGAAGAACATAAATGAACACAAAAATCACCCAGAGTCCAATTTTACTGAATTCAATACCCTTCTTAACCTGGTGTGCCACAATTCCTATCAACAAGAAGCCTATAACCTTTGAAGCAGAAATACAAATATTCAAAGTGTTTCATATGGAAACTTCTGAGCCTACGATGTTATTTACCACTCTCTCTGTACACCTGCTTCACCTTGGGTCTCAAAAATTGATTGGATTTACAGATTTGGGTCATAGTGTGCTAAAAACAACTCACTCTTTTCCCACCCTGTGGGAGACTTAGACTGCTTCTAGCAATGGGGTAAGAGTGGGAAATAGGACTTGGCCAATGTGGCTGAATTTTTGTCATGACGTTTGGGGCATGTCAAAGAACCTCCCCTGGTTCTAAGTGGGCAGTTCATCAGTGCTTGCATCTTGCAAAGCTTTCCAGTGAAGGTAGTAGCTATATTCTAGTAAGAAAGTGGACAGCATCAGGGTTTGCTAAGCTACTGCTCTTCAATGTTTCAGGCTAGAACTTTACCCGGAGCAACGTGTTACAGAAAATACCTAAGCAAAAGGTGGAATTTGTGGGGTTTGTTTTTTTGGGGGGTTGACAGGGGAATAAGAATCTGTATCATGAGTTTTGATGCTTAGTCCTGAGATCTGGATCATAAGAGTCATATTTTTCACCTAGGCTTGCAGACTTGTATTATCTCTCTTGATACATTCCATACATTGATCTCTAAAAAGCAGATTACTGTACAGATGGTTATTATCTCCTAGGTGTCCTGAAATATGGATAGAAAGCAGACAAAATTGTGATGTTCATAAATGCTTTCTTAGGCTGGGTGCCAGATTACAGGGCAGTCTGAGGCAAAATTTCCAGGTAGCTAACTAAATTAAGGAGAAAAACATCAGAGAGCCTACTAAATGCAGAGTTTTTGTGTGTTACTGTGAAAGAGAAGGAACACAAGTGAGACACTCTGCTACATACCCTGTAACACAATGCTGATGTCACTGTGGGTGTTAACGCTGGTCCACTAGACACAGCTTTCACAGAAATTCACGACCTTGATCTCAGAAAATGCAAAAATTATGGGACTGATTCCTCCAACATTATTATTTTGCATGGTAACCAAATATAATTTTTATGGCTAGTTATTGAATAAAAAAGCTTAAATCTGAAAATAATTATTTAAAGCATGATATCAGATTTTTTTTCTTTTTTTATGAAACACTGGAACAGGTTGCCCAGAGACATGGTAGATGCCCTATGCCTGGAAATGTCCAAGGTCAGGTTGGACACGGCTCTGAGCAACCTGATCTAGTTGAAGATGTCCCTGCTTATTTCAGGAGGGTTGGACTAGATGACCTTTAAAGGTCCCTTCCAACCCAAAGTATTCTATGATTCTATGATTCTATGATTCTATTATTCTATGAAATTAACCAAGTATTAAATTAAGTAGGAAGCATCATATTCTTAATTTCATTGTGTTTAATGTGTATTTTTATAACAGTTTATGGCTGGTATATTCTTCTTATAGTAGTTTCTTATAGAACAGTTTTTGCTACTATGGCTACTATATGGCTACTATGTAAAGTTCATTCTTACAGTTATTTCAATATATTACAACTTTAATTTTCCAGCTCATCTGTGGTCATCAGTTACCACCCAGTAACCTGTCGAAGACCAACAAAGCTGACCCTTTAGTGCAGATAGAAATTTACGGTGTGCCAGAAGATCAAGCAAAAAAAAAATCTAGTGTTATAAAAAGCAATGGTGAGCATCAGTCTTATTCTCTTGACTGTGAACAAAACTCAATAATATTTCATAAGGAATTGCCATTTTTCCATCCCAATAAGCTGTTGTGTACTTACAGAGACTGCAATTATTTCTCTCTAGACTAGGATCTTCTGGCACAAAAATCTGTAGCAGAAGTTCATGCTACGTGCCATTTTTGTAGACTAGTAGGTTAAGAAAGCATGAACTCTCTTCGTGGCACTCTCCTGAAGGAAGATGGAATGCATTGTCCTTACTCACTGTTGTGGGCTCACCCAGGAGAGTATCTAGCCCCACCTAGCTCCTTGCTCAGTCTCCCCCAGCGGGATGGAGGAGAGAGTTGGAAGGGCAAAAGTGAGAAAACTTGGGTTGAGATAAAGACAGTTTAATAGGTAATGCAAAAGCTGTGTGTGCAAACAAAGCAAAACACGGAATTAATTCACCACTTCCCATTGGCAGGCAGATGTTTAGCCATTTCCAACCCAAAACATAGCACTATATGTGTTGATATGAAGAAAATGAACCCTATCCTAGCCAATCCCAGTACACTAATCGGTAAATTTAAAGGCATTTTTCCTGAAGAAATTTCTGTGACATCATCACTTAGCTCATATGAAGTTTCTAGTAGGACTAGTCCCTTAATTGCTTGACAGGTGAAGCGTGTACTCTTTGTAGTTGTCTTCAAGCACTCCCTTACCTTTATCATATAGATCTTCTCGATGTCTCAGATTAAAGGTTCCCTGTGATCTCCCTTCTTCTATGCCTCTGTCTCATATTTTTCCTTTTTCCTTTTTGTAAATGGCTGCTGTTTTAAATCAGCCCCTGAATTCTCTTTCTCTCTGTATGAACATTGCTCAAGACAAAGCACCCCCCTCCTGTTCCACATCCTCTTTTTGGATTTTTAGTCAAGTGATTGCTTTACTACCTTAATTTCTTTAGCTCCTGCCTCATTTCCAGCACTGTAAAAGGAGAAACTTTGGCAAAAACATGAAACTGGTATGGCTATAGGAAAATCTGAGTTGAGCAGAGGTTCTTAACCTGGCTATCACTGTCCCATTTTGCTCTCTTCTAAGAGATGACACCAACTTTCTTAGGCTTTTGATTTACAGTATTATGTAGCTAATACATGACAAATTCTTAGAAGGGTCTGGCCTGCATACTGTAGGCAAGTCCCAAGCTCTCTCTGCTTCATTCTGAGAGCTTCCCTCTGACAGTTTTAACTCCATAATCTATACAAAAGACGTGACCTATGTATCATTGCAGTCAGGGGGAAATCTCATCATTTACTTAAATGGGCACAGAAATCTAGGGAAAAGAGATTTACCAGTTCAGACTAGTGATAGCAGATACTCAGATAGTGAGATACTCAGACTACTCAGACTAGACTACTACTGCTAGACTACTCAGATACTCAGACTAGTGATAGCAGATATTCAGATATTAAGTAGAATAAATGAAATAGTATTTTGATACTGTGTATTTTCTCTTTTCATTAGCTTTGAACCCTAGATGGGATGAAACTTTCTCTTTTACTGTCCAAGTTCCAGAACTGGCATTGATACGCTTCTGTGTGGAAGATGAGATATCTTTGGTTGCAAATGAATTCCTTGGTCAATACACTTTACCACTGCTGAGCTTGAGTAAAGGTAATATTTTTGTGAGCCAAGTATAACAGCTCAGAAAAATCTACAACATTCCAGGCTTTTATCATTACTGTGGTATTGATAGAGTACAGCATTATGTTTATTTCCTAAAGGAGAATTGTGTAACCATAGGTAAAAATTGCACTCTGATTTTTTAAGTCGTCGTAGTCTCTGACTGCAAATCCACGGTGTAGAAATCAAAATAATATTAATGACAGTTAATTTTTTCTACTGCAGTATTCCATTCTAGATAAAAACTGCTCAGACAGTATTTTAACTCATTATAATAGGAAATAGGAAGGGAGATTAGTCAGAACTAGTACAAAGGCAACAGTTTTGTGCATTTTCTGCTCAGTTAGGCTCAAAACCTAATACAAGCCAAATTAAAACAAAACAAAACAAACCCCAAAACTTCAGGTAACCTATCTGCAACTTTTCAGAGTGGAAAACAAACAATATAAGTTAAGCAAAATATTTATAGTATTTTTCTTGGTAGTGTTTCTTTTATTGTACCAGTATAGCTTCTGGAATCCTACATGATTAATAGTCTGCACATAAAGAGCAGACACAGAAGTCAGTAGGCCAAGGAGAGAGGTTTATGTAAAATGGTTGTTTACTATATTGAATTTCCAAAGCTACTTCTGACAAAACAACCGATTTTTATTAGTGAATGAAGTTGTGAAGACAAAACATTGGAGCTGGCAATAGACATTCTGCCTTTTTTACTAAGCTTAACAGGATTTTTAATGGCTTTTTCTTTCCAGGTTCTGAAGTCATAAAGCTGTTTGTGATTCTTAATTGAGGTTGAGGAGTTACACAAGAACAAAGACATTACTCTTAAAGCACACTTGCTTTTCTCCAACATAAATTTTTACACTAATCACCTTTTACTTTCCTTTTTTTTTTGTGTACTTCAGGATAATGAAAAAAAAAAAACCCTGCCAACTCACACGCCTGAGACAAATTTAAATAGCAGACACTAAAGCTTACATATGCTTGTAAACCCACCAATTTGGGCTGCTTTTTTTTTTTTTTGGTATAATTTTTAAGTGTGTCTCTAATGTGCCTGTATAATTAATTTTGGTCACAAATGGGGGATTCATATTTTGGAAAAGTAAGTGTATGCAGATTCTACAGGAAGGATTTTGAGTGGGGTAATTCAAAATGCTAGGAAATGAGTATAGGTACAAAAACTGTAAACACTGCCAAACAAATTGCCCCAGCCCCCACTTAACACAATGTAAAAATATGTAAGATGTCATCAAGATGCCCAGAGAAATAAATAAAATGCTTCTAACAGATGAACTGACAGATAATTTCAAAATTTATTGCAATGCTCAACATTGAGACCTCTGGATTCCAGGTCTGGAACCATGGTTTTGCTTTAGGTACCTAAGCTCCCTAAATAGTGACAGGGGAAAATAATGTGTCTTACAGAAGGAGTCACAACAGTCTAGATTTCTTAGGAAAGAACTGTCTAAACCATGCTAAAGAGTGAGTTAGGATTTAAATCTTACTCTTCACAGCTCCAACTGCTTTAATCTGCACTACAGGATTGTCCCTCCTTCCCTAGGATTCATATCCCTGAGGTGTCCCCTGAGGGCAAGTTGCTTCCAAAAGCTGAGCAGTGCTTACATCTTTTTTTTTCTTTGACAGGCAGTGGGACAAAGTTGTGCCATTGCCACCCTCCCCTGCATTTTCTCTTGGAAGGGTTCAAATATATATCATCACTGCCTTCCTTTCCCCAGCAGCAGCCTCCCAACTCACCTGTAGATTACACTGGGGAAGAATGCTAGCTGCCAACCTGTAGCAGTATTTGATTTTTCATGCAGTGATTAAGTAGGTATACTCGGAAGGGCTGAAAGTGAGAATAATTCTCTAGCTGAGTGGTTAAAGGCAAGAGGAGGAGGGTCCTGGGTTACAGTCCCTGTCCCAATGAGTCTGCCATGTAGAATACTAATCATAGAATCATACAATCATTTAGGCTAGCAAAAACCTTTAAGATCATCAAGTCCAACTGTTAACCTAGCACTGTCAAGCCCACCACTAAACCATATTCCTAAGCACCACATCTACACATCTTTTAAATACCTCCATGGATGGTGACTCAACACTTCTCTGGGCAGCCTATTCTAATGCTTGATAACTCTTTCGGTGAAGAAATTTTTCCTAATATCCAATCTAAACCTCCCCTGGTGCAACTTGAGGTCATTTCCTCTTGCAGTAATACAGGACAGGAATTCAATTATTATTGCTGTTATCACTGGATCAATGAATAGTTAATTATTTCATACAAATTGGAACAATCTCAATAAAAAAGAAGTTTTACACTTTGTAGAATATTCTGTAGGTAGGGGTTAGAACACAGTCTTTAGAAATGAGTCTTAGTCCTTGAAGTGTATCTTTGGAAATAAACCAAGTCCTCCACATACTGTGTGCATGCTCTAAAAGTTGATCTCAAATGCATATTGCCTGGACTCAGCTTTAATATCTGCTGTCCAGAAGCTGAACCTTAGATGCCAGGTGAACTCTCATGTCGTGTAAAAGAATCAAGAAAATCCAAACCCAAATAAATGAGGGTCCCAAAGACTACACACACATCCAGACACACCTAAAGAAGGATTTTCAAAACTGCAGTTCTGAACGTAGATGCTTATTCATAACAGATACTTACTGAAATAATTGCATTTTTATATATATAGATAAACCACAGAACTTTTTTTTAATCAAAAGTGACATTGTTTATTATTATTGAATAATGGACATTTACAGTCATATAAAGAAATACAAGTTTGGGGTTTTGGAGAGGGGATTGTTTTGTTTTTTGAGCAGGTAAGTTAATTAATTTTGAAGTTGAGAACTATAGCTTCTCCAAATGCTTCAACAACTAGATGAATATGTAGTTTCTGAGGCATGTCTTACCTCTGGTATTGGGAATCACTCATGTAAAAGGACATCCTTAACAGACTTAAGATGTCGTGGTAGAAGATCTTACACTACACATTTTTTCTGCCTCAGCTGGACAGTGCTTTACTGCTGCAACACCATTCTTCTCTAAGGCACTATCACTGTTGATTCACAAGTTATTTAATTTGCTATCAGAACAATGCATGCAGTGCATAACATCTTTGGATGTTAAAAAGTATGCTTCCCCCATGTTTAAATATCACCACCTTTGACAACATCCTTCTCTCTAAACTGGAGAG
>NW_009223456.1:0-35721 GCF_000690835.1 Fulmarus glacialis | reverse complement strand
CTGCCCCTTCTTCCAAAAGCAGTAAACTCCTTTTTTTCCCCTTGCTTCCAGTATAATTTTAAAAGAATGAAAAAAAAAAGTGATTGTTCCTAGTCCTTTGACCACAGCATTTTCCATGGTGAAAGGAGCTGATAGTGTCCATTTTCTGTATTCATGGCTTCAGATGTGTTGATTGCAATCTTATTTTTTATTTTTTTTTTTTTTACCTTTTTCCCAAGAAAATAAGTTTATGGAATCACAATGCTTGTCGTCCCTAATAACTCTTAACCAACTTCAAAGAAAAGTTAAGAGGCATAGAAAACTCAAGTTACTCACCAGTACTGTGAAAATTAGTGGTTCAGTAGAAGGAAAACTGCAGTTAGGGCCCAAACGGAGGGGAAGGAGAGCAGAGCTCAGCTCCCGCGTGTTCAGTTTGGGAGCAGGACACCAGCCGCTGCCTCCGTACCCATTGGCCACACCATGCCAGCATGGGTAGCCACTCACCCCATAACAAGGGGCATGGGTCCAACAGTGGAGTTATTACAATGACAGGGGGTCTAGTAGCAAAGGGTACAAGCTCATAGAAAACTGGGCTTTGCTACTTCTGCTGCTTGTGGGGAAAAATTATTTCCAGCTGCTGCCTTTCCCATTTAACCAATGGGGAATTTTATTCGAAGTCATGCTTGTCCTTGACTGGAAATATGACCCTACAGAGAGTGAGTAAATGTTTCTTTAAGAGTTCTTCTTTATTTCTGTTAAATACAAATTTATTAAGTATGTTGGAAGTTTTATTAAGTTAATAAATATTCGTTCTTTTCTATCAAGCAATTTTGCTAAAAATTTTGGAAATATGTTAATTTCTAATACCCATTTTGGGGTGTGTTTGTGTAGTTTCTTGTTAGTTGCCCACTGTTCACCTGTATCGAATAAGACTGGTTCCCAATGACTGCTCTGCAAACAGCTGCTCTTCACCAGTCCCAGCGCAGGGATTGTTCCACCTGTACCTGGACCCTCCCTGCTGCTGAATCCTATTTCTGTTAGAAGATCATAGATCTTTAAAAGCCATATGATGAATGGTCCCTGGATGGGACTTCAAGCAGCAGTGTATTAAATGGAAGGGTATCTCTATCTTTTTAAATAAACACTGCAAAACAAACCCAATCATCTGTTGGAGAGCTCACAGCTGCCTCCCGGTGTGCTTTTTTCCTTGATTAGTAAAGAGGAAATCAATGTAACGTTTGGACAGTGTAGATAAGTGAGTGGTGAAAAAATCTGCTGCTCTGGTATCCCGGAAAGGCAAAGCAAGGTTGAACAGGGAATAGTTGTGCGGTGGTAGCATAGCGCTGTCCTTCTGTCTTACCCATAACCCACGGCCTTGGCTGTGATGGCAGTTTGCTGTATTGGCGTTTGCTCACTGACAGGTCGTTTTTCACCCAGCAACAAACAAACCAAGAGGATGTGCTTCTAGAAACTGGGACAGATTCAATGTTCATCTGGTACCCCAATTTGTAACTGATCCTGAAACCCCTATGTAAAAGTCCATAGAAGTAATCAGAGCAATTGTAAAACCTCAGCTGATTCTTTTTAGCTGGCCCGATTTATGCCATTTATTGCCTCTTGATTAGCTAATACTTCTTGATATTTCTTTGCAACATCACTGCTACCCTAGTGTTGCTACCCTACCATGCCTCAGACAGTTTTGAGTCACCATACAGCTGTAGTGCAATGCACATTTTCTCTTCTCACTTGCCCACAGTAAAAGAGGATGGAGAGCAGGTTCCAGGGGCAAGATTTGCAGTTGTGCCCTGCTAGCTCAAGAGGCTGAACTGGATATGCCATCTCCTGCGCCTCTCCTCGGGCAGCCTGACCCCAGCCCCGGCTAATCCAGCACGGGGCTGAGCTGCTGCAGTGGCACCTGGCTGGGGCAGCCACACACGGATGGCGAGGAAGGCTGCCCAGCGCCACAGGCTGTTTTTAACCCCTGTGAACGAGCTACGCTGGGTGGCACTAATGCCAAAGCTGCATTTTCTTCAGTGGCTAGTGCACAGGTTTTCTAGCTATATTACATTTGAGGCACGGCTCTACAAAGTAAAAAAAGTGGTAACTTCCAAATCAGAGTGCTTTTTAAGACATGTTACCTTATTTGTGCTTACTTGTGTGCCATAAAAGTGACTCAAGCCAGGATGCCTCAGCTGCTTTTCAGGTTGGTTGAGGATTTTGCAGTATCTCAGTTTCAAGGTCCTCATTAGACATACTTGGAAAAAAGCCCAGGTTTTCATAGAGTCGATAGAGCTGTAGAAAGCTCAAGATCCACATTAAAAGTGTCTTTGTCACTGTTGCCAGCAACCTAAGTCTTTTAAAGTGATTCATTAAAGGTCTGGCAGACATTTTATGTAGGTTTTCCCTGTGAGATTCCTCAGCAAGCCGAACCATTGCACGGGCTGCCTCCCTGGAGAAAGAGGGCTCCTCTGTGCAGCCAAACGCCAGGGAGACAAGCTGCTGGTTAAATAGGGGTGAGCTACTGTTTCATCAGAAACTTACCGGGCTAAGGCCTAATGTAACCTTGGGTGAAAATAATTTACAGTGAAATGAACAGAACAGTAAGTTAGTAAATAATGTTGGAGAGGTGCGTGTGTGTGCACAGCTCCCTCCTCTGTCACAGTGTCTGTAAGGAAATAAAATCTCTATGTGAGAGAAATTTTCAGCTTATCTGCTACTGCTAGCAAAAGCTATGGTTAGTTTAACGCATTTTGTCAGTTATCTAGTACTCGATTAATGTGACATGAAATAAAATGGCATGAGCACGTATCATTCTCTGTTATGTATTCCTGGCGAATGCTAATTAATTTGTCATTCCACTTTCCATGCTGTACATTTACACGGTAATGAGTTGTAGCCATCTGCTGGCATGAAATGATCTTTTTTTTTTTTTTTCTCTCCCCAGAAAGGAGAAAGGCAGACCGTCCTTCATGTTTTTCTTTATACTGTAACATACCCAGAAAACCTTATGCTTAACCCTGACACTGGCATCAACAAATGCTAATTTACACCTGTAAGACCAAGGAAAGAGTTTTTAACCCTACATTTTTTGATGATTTAAAATAGTTACTGTGAATGTTTTGCCTTGGGAAGCTTCATGTAGTGTTTTAAGAGAGCAACGTCTGCATTTTTTCCCTGAATGAGGAATGCACCCTAAGGTCATTTACTCATTAGAGTGATAAGGTAAATATACTCCACCCTCACCAGAATACTGCCCTATAGGCAGCAGCTCCTCTAGCATGAATGTTAAACCACGTAGAGCTGTGGCAGTAGGATAAAGGAGCTGCAAACTGATAAAATAGAAAGAAGGGGAAATAATTGAGACAAATGTTTCCTGTTTGAAAAAGGTATGGCTGCTTTGAGGATCTATTGCCCCAATTTGCTGACTTTTCAGGTTGTGGACCCTATTTATATGGAAAATGCTGATAAACCCTGTAAGACCTGATTGATATAATAGCAAATATGTCCGTAAGGGGGGTGGGGGGCAAGACTATTTAGCTGATTTGTATAGGTACTTCAAGACATCGATTGAATAGTTGATCCTGAAGGATGAGAGTGAGGGGAAATGAGATCTCTCTTGCTTTAAATTGGAATAAAATGCTTAATGACTTAGGACTAGGGGATGGTGAGTACATAGTTTTCTTATCTTGTAAGACCTGAAGCTCATAAATGCTCTTTTTTTTCCTCTCTTTTTAATGTTAATTTTAGACTAGAACTAAGCAATAACCAAATGGTGATGTGAGCATTCATTCATGATAAAAAGGTGAGGCGTTTTGGGTTGACCAGAAACTCAACCTCTGGGGCTTCAGAACCTATTGTAAAAACCTTCCATTGAATTGCAATTGGCTTTGGCAAATTGACATTTCCCATAAAATAACGTTTTGACTAAAAAATTGCAGTCCACCCTTATTTTGGTCCTTCTTCATTTCCTTCATGACCTCTTACTGTTGCCAAGCCAGATGCTCAGAGACACTGGCTTGCAGGTCAAGCAGAAACCACAAAAACTCCTCTTACGATGTTTGTTTGGCCATTTCAGAAGTTTGTAAGAGAGCATGTCCCTTTGCAGAAGCCATGCTGACTCTTCCAAATCAGGTTGTATTTATCCAGGAATTGAGTAATCCTGTCCTTTTCTTCCTTTATTAGTGATTCTACTGATCTGCCAAATACAGACATCAGCTTTACCAGTTCTTTTACCCTGGAGTTCCCAAGGTCTCTCTTAAAACTCAGTGTCATTTTTGCACTATCAAGCCCTGAGATACCCAGGCAGTTTTAACCAGTTACCCACCACTGTTGGTACCTCATCTATTTCATCCTTGATTTCTCTTAGAACTTCTCAGGGAATAATGGGGATGTGTTAGTGTTCATTTTCACTGTTTGTTCCGTTACTTCTTCTACAACCACTTAAATTTTCAGATATTTGCTGCCTTCTTATTCTCCGCCAAGGAGTTCCAGCATGGGAGCTTTGCCAGTTTCTTCCAGAGTGGGTACTTACAAAAGGAATTCGTTTAGCTTCCCCCTGTAGTGGCTTGGCGAGGGGCTGCCCTCGTAGAGATGTCTGATCGTTATTTAAAATGTACCTTAAGAACTTTAAATCTTCGGAGGAATAGAAGTCACAAATGTCAAGAAGATCAAACAAAAAGGATGGGCAGGAAGAGCTGCGGATACATTTAATGTACTAAATGCATCGAGGACTCTAACTCACAGTGTTCTATCAAGTAAACTTTAGTTCATACGGATTGAAAAGGGTATGAACACAGAGTAGCACTCTGGCTACTCGTTGGGTATGTGCCCCAGTCAGATTTTTACCTGCCCTGTCAACGTCTGGTGGCTAATCACTCTCCTGGTGAGCATATGCCTGGGCAGTAATCAGAGAGTAGCTGTGAATTCATAGCCTACTCTACCTGGTGACATATTTTTGTGTATGTGTGTACGCATGCATGGATCTGAAGACTATGATTTATCAGCCTGGGTGTTTTATTGTTTACAAAAACAGAAACAACGTGGCATCTGCAGAGCTACAATCATCTATAATTATTGTTGCAGCATGCTTCTTCTCTGGGAGATTGAAAGGCTAGAGAGAAATTAGCGAAAATGCACATTTTTAAGTTTTCTGATTCATTTTCTTCCCCCATCACTTACACAGATCTCTCTCCCACGCACTGTTTCTTCCATTCGTGCTGTTTTTATCTTGGTAGCATTATCTGTTTTCACTTATAGTTAGTTGTGTGACAGCAACCTGCTGATTTTTCAATGGCTTCCAACAGCATTTATTATCTAGCACTCTTCTTCAATCAGTGGACCGCAGAAGCACTGTGCACTCAGAGATACTCAGATAATGGGTTACAATCAACGACATTACAGACATGGGTTCTCCTATCTTTCTGTAGTGCTTATTTGTGCATTTGGCAAAAAGTCATAATACCAACATTTGAAGTTGTAATAGGGCTTTCTATCTAAGGGTCTCCAAGCGCTATGCAAAGCCCTGATAGATTTGCTCTCTTAGATGTGCTGGGGACTTCAGCACCTCCTGGAAACGCTGGGATTAGCGATCCCTATTTTACAGCCACAAGACTAGGATTTTACCTTGTCTTAACAAATTCATAGTAAGAAAACAGCTTCTTTATCTTCTAAGCACTTCCTGAGGTTCCTTTGGTGGAGGATGCACAGGCTGCCTGTAGCTGGCAGATTTCCCCGGAGCTGGTTGGAGGCAGAGATAAATCTCATTTAATCAGAGTGGCAGAGTAACTTAGTGTATCTTTATTTGGTCATACCCAAAGAACTAAGAAACATCTCCCATGTCACAAATCGGTGTGGAAAGGGTGGGATGGCACACTGACAGAAGGCAACAGGGGCTTCCTCTGGGCTCTGAACACAAGGCAATGGCTGTAGTTTAATGGGCCTGTCTGTCTGAGTGAGGAACAAGCAGAAGCAGAAGATGGAAGACAGTCCAGAGAGATGGAGTAGAAGAAGTCTTGGTGGCTCAGGCCTGAGAGGAATTGTGTTAATGGCACTGTTGGCTACTGAGAAGTTGGAAAAGCAAAGAAATGTCCTCCTATTTTTTGATTACTAAACCGAGTCATGTTTCTCAGAAATAAACAGACATTCCTCTCCCTAATTCACTTCTCTAAGTAATAATGTAGGTTGGATGTGTTCGCTACCAGCTGAAGTGGAAAGGGGGCAAAAGAGTGGCTCCTAGAACCTACTGTGTGCGGGTGAGGAGCACACATGCTGCTTCCACTAAGCTAACTCTCTGCTTACTGGGAGTAAGAAAAGTAAATTTAAACACTAGTAGGCAAGATTACAAGGATTTAATTGCGATCTTAAGTGCTCAGCTTACTGCTATAGACATAATTTGACGTTACTGGGAGAAGTAGTATTAAAAATAATGCGGGTGGACTACTCTATCTCATATATTAGCAGTATTCCAGTACAATTTAGGGAAATGTACCTAAATACCAAGTCTTCAGTCACTGTTGATTGTGTTTAAGAAAACCAAGTTAATGTTGTCAGGCTAAAAAAAGACTTAATTGAAGTAATTTGCTATACCTTTATAAAAGTTCACAGTGTATTGAGAAGCTTTCAGGCTAGAAGTGTATCTTATAGGAAAATTTTACTCAGAAAAGTTAGGCTTATTTTAAAACACTCTTAAAAGGTGATATTATGACCTTCTTGATGGCTTGTTGTCTCAGTGAATATGAAATACTCTTTTCTGTTTATAAATTCATCTTTTGTGCTGAAGTGAAGAGGAAGGACTCCTTCCCCTATTGCATCAACCATTTTATGCAGGTAACTGCTGAAGGGAAGCTGAGATGGACATTCAGTTTCTCTGGTAACCATTTGGAGGTCTGCTCTTTTTACTTGGTGAATTATTAGTTTTTCTGCTGAAAAACATTTCTTCCTTTTACTCCTCCTCTTCCCCCCCAAGGCCTTATGGCCTTTGTCACTCACTGTCACTGTGCTTTGATGATCACTTAGGTATAATCTCTGGACAGCTATAATTCTCACCGTAAGTATTGTTGCCAGCGTTTGAGAGTTATATTAAGAAACCAAAAAAAGGTCACTGGAAAAGTTTTCAGGAAGCTATCTAACCAATACCCCTCCTCTGAAACAGGGTCAGGAGCACCTGTGTTTCTTGAACATGTCAAAATAACCTATCCTTAAAACCCTCTGAGACCGAGGTTCCAGTCCTTCCTGGGGTACCATGTAATGAGTGGTATGCTGAGACTTCCCTACTACCTAGCCTAAATGTCCCTTACTGTAAATTAAGTGAATTATTGTTCTATCTTTCAACAACAATCGTCATCCTTTTTTGACACACTCCATAACTTTGCAGTCTGCTTTATGCATCCTTTCATTCCAGTTTTAGAAAAAGCTAATTTTTAGGGGTCTATTTGTATACCTCATTTTTTGAAACTTTATAATTCTTCTCTAAATTATGCCCAACCTTTCTATACCTTTCTGAAAATGAGCGGCACAAATTCCAACTGGAGGCCTCAAGTACTCTCCAGAGTATAATAATTTTCTCTGTCTTGCAATGTTTTTTGCTCATATAGGCCTTAGCCTGGCCAGAGCTGTTCATTTAGGTGTGCCTGCCACGTCTGTCAAGTGTTAGCTGTCAAAAAGAATGAGCCTGGTAGTAGAAAACTGGCTAAGAAGGAGAACATGTAGGTTGATCCTACATGGGGGACCAAGAGGGAGCCTACAAGAGGGAAGTGTCCTGGGTAACAAGGAACTGCTAGAGGGCCTTAAACTGTCTGGGAAGTAAGTCATGGGGCAACAAAAGAGGGTGGCTCTGTCCTCAGAAAAGGAAGTCTTGAAGGCTCAGAAAACGGAAATGTCTTGGTAACTGGGATCATCCCATGCAAAATGGAAAGACAGCATCCTCAAGAAGAGGTCAAGTAGGAGACAGCCTAAAGAAGTATTGGGAGTCTTACAGAAAGCCAGACTTGTATAAGTTCCTCGGAGGAGTCTTGTTGGGATTGGTAGGTCTGGGTTTCCCTGCAACCCTTGGAGAAGGAGCTCCTCTAGAAGAGTTCCTATGGAAAGGAACCGTTGGAGAATTGTTGCCTGGGGGAAAGCTCATAGAGTTATACCTACAGAATGTGTTGGAGAGGAAATAATAGGTGGGAAAGCGTGGAAGAAGAGCCAAGCACATTGTCACTACCCCCATAACTGAGTGAAGGAAGAGTGGTTCTGGTGACTTTCAGTAGATCCTTTTTTGCAACAGTATCTCTTCACTTTCAGTTTTTGAGCCACAAAAAGCCCCAATGCTGAAACATATCTTGACGATCCCCCATTCTGAGTGTGTGCCTTTCAGTTTTGCTTCTAGCATGGTCCTTTGTACTTTCAATTTTATCATTTTCAGATTATTCCTCCAATTGTTCAAATTCATTTTAAATGCTAATCTTCTCATCTTGGCATGACCTACACACTAACCCGTCACCCCAGTCATTGATAAAGATGAAATAGATTAGTCTTGGGACAGACTATGTGACCTGACTTGAAGGCTTCTCATTTGAAGCAGGTAGGCTAACATATTAATTTGCATCTACCTTATATGCTTTCTTTCAAGCTCTTTTCTGACAACAGAAATGGGTCTGATCAAAGGCTTACTAACATCAAGACGTGCTGCATCAGTAGTTTCTTCTCCTACATGAGACTAGTCATCTTTTCAGAGAAAGAGATGAAAAGATTTCTTACAGCTTGTTCCTGACAAATATGGTGTGGTTGAGGAAGGACCTGCTTTCAGGGTTGGAAACTGCAATGACATCAGTCAAAATGGTGGAACATCAGGTTTCTCAGTAAAAAGTTAGTAGCTTTTTCCACTCATATCTTCGGACAGATGTGGATTTTGACACCCTCTTTCAGCTTGATTTCTTGTCAAACATGTATACTAGCTGAACTACAACCATTTTCTGAATATGTTAGCTAGTCCATTGACATTAATGGGGGATTTTCTATTGCCTTAATTGGCCAGGGCCCTAACTGACTGCAGCCTAAAGCAGCTGAAAGCATGTTTCCATGCCAGCAGGAAAGAATAATTACGCTTAGCAAATATTACATCCTGGCAGTTGCAGCTGGCAATCCCTGAACCCTGTAGCTCAAGTCTATTTTAGACTATATTGATTCAGTTAACAGTTATTTTATCTTACAGTAACTAAGCTGGTTATAAAGCTATTTTGTCCTTTATATTAAACTGCATAAATAATACAAAGAGCTGAAAATATTTTTTTTTATATTATAGATATTCTAGCAATAAAAACAAGCAAGGAATTAAAACATCTTTACATGCCTTTCCTGTTTTCCATTAACACGTGCACACAACAGCACTCGCTGTCCAGTTTGCATGGCAAGACGTAATATTAAAGCTCAGGCAGCTTTTACATAATTTCCCAGTATGTTTCATTTCTCATTTCTTTTCCATTCACCTTTTTCTTTTTTTTTTTTTGTTTCACTTCCCTTCTGCTATTTTCTCATCCTCTTGTTTTTCGGCTAAATAGTTTGGCTGTGTCCATTCCCAGCCTGGCACAGTGGAAGGAAGGAAATACCAGGAGCTGGAGGAACGGCTCACCAGACAGTAGGGTGGCAGGTTTTATACTACACCCAGCGGAGTATGGAAGAGCCCACATGCTCTTTTATGTGCTACTGGGGTGCGGACTGCTCTGAAGAAGCTGGTGACTGCAACTTTTTCTGCCTGTTCCTGGTGCAGGGGCTGGCTCCTAGCAGGGGCTTTCTCATTGCTGATGGATGTGGGGGCCAGCTGGGCAGGGGTCTGTGTTGCAAGCGTGAGTGAGTGGACTGGAAGGATCTGATACAGGTCGTTTTGCACTAAAAGTCAATTGTACTTCTACCCAACCTCATTCTGAGGTAAAATATAAAGCCCACAGTGTGTTTGTGTGCTTTGGAGGGCAACAACGTGTATTTTCAAGATAAGTCTAAGGGATAAAGCTTGGATAGCTCGTGAACTTTTCTATGCAAGACTGAAAGGCAGGTATTTTCCAGAGCAAGCCTATGTTATTGCCAAATGGCACACTGCTGCTTAGAGTAGCTTTTGTATTACTAGGTTTCTCCTTTCCCAATGGGCTGTGCTACTATTATGTCTTCCTGTGTAATATTTACCCTTTGCCTGTAATCACATCTGTTAGAAGGGAGGTCACCCAGCCAACAATAGTTTTGGTGGCATATCGTGCTCTTTAATTAAGTGTGAGTATGCACAAAAGCATAGAGTGTGCTCTAGGTTTGAGGCCTCCAGCTATCACCCATGGCTCCCTTTATTCATTTAAATGCACCATCAGAAAGTCAGAAGGCTTTTTTCCTAAGACACTAGGCTTTTTTACACCAACACCTATAACACAGCATGCAATGTTAGTTGAAAACATTTTGCTGTGTCGCATCAATCTACTGCCCATCATGGAGTATATATACGTTGTTCTGGAAGCCTTAAACAGACCTAAATAAAGAAGCCTGCCTCAGAGACTGTACAACCCAAGTACACAGCAAGACAACAAACAGTTAGGTGTAGACAAAGAAACAAAAGACCACATTAGTCGATGTAATAAGCAACAGACTTAGCACTTTTGGTAGTCGTCACAGCAAGGAAATTTTTAAGAAATAATCTGAATGCAGTTACTGAGGCAATTTATAAGGTGCTACCTTCTGGGTCACCTTCCAATACGTAAAAGTGTAGTAACTTGAAACTCCGTGGGTACGTGATGCAAACTGGCACCATGAGCCTATCAGTCTCTTGGTATGGTTCAGAAAAATAGGTCAATGAGTTGGGACAGAATATGGCATATCTTGGAAGAGAAAAGAAGTAGCCAAGACCGGATGCGCTATAGCATATGGAAGAAGCAGCATGGATAGATTGCAAGATGAGATATCAAATCGATGGTCTAGAAAAGCACTCTTTGCAGGTGTGCTCTGAATGGGTGGGAGCAGATGGGGGAGAGGGCACGGCTGTGCCTGGCTGAGCCAGGGAGGAGGAGGTTGTAGAAACAGATGCATGGAGATTAAAGCCTCTCACTCCAATCCTGCACACACACTCACAACAGCCTTGTTAGATTTTCATGGCTTAAAGTGCAGACTTCAGCTGTCTCAGTAATCTTTCATGGATTTAATCACTGTCACTAGAGAGACCATTAAGGCCAAGAAGAGCTCACAATGTTAGATTTACACTTTACTGTTAAATCATAAACAAGTTGAGATTTCATATAGGGATATTTTAGACTTTACCCTTAATCCTAAGGGATTCACAAAGAAAATATCTCTTGAAAAATGTAAATTATGTGCGGTATCTAAATTGTTCTGCAAAGCAAACTGCGAAGTTTACACTAGCTTTCTGTGTAAGAGACTTAGTTTTCCCCAAAAAGCACAAAGTTTTCTGGATGAAGTCTAGTGACAAGATGGGTTTTGCCCCCCCCCGGAATGAGAGGGGTTAATTCCTCATTGCACTTATCCCATGAAAATTCACCAACTACTATGCTGTATGGTAGGAGGGAACAGAGCACTCCCTCTCTGCTCATTGAAGCTGCCCAGTCTGTGAAAACAAAACCTCTCTTTAAAATGCTTTGGGAATGAAAACCCGAGAACTAAAGGAAATTTGATGTTCAATAGAACTTCTATTTAAATTCTTGTTTTCTTGGTTTTATTTGGATAATTTTGTCAGCTCCTACATGATGTGCATATTGCTTTCAACCATCAGCAGAGCTTTCCATTGCCGTGCAAAGAAGCTGGCAGTAAATTATAGATCTCTGACAATGCTATTTTTTTCTTTATCCCAGTGGCATCAACCTACTTTACTACTTCTAAGTGGAAAATGTACCATAGTTAATACAGCAATTCATATTGATGCATGTGATTGGTAACAGGAGCTGCTTTTTTCTTCCTATTATTTTGCCTTTTTAAGGTCTTGGCTTTAAAACAATCACCTCTCTGAAGATCTGCATTGACTTAATTTTTCCAGCTATGCATTTTTGAGTAGATACATATCCTGTCTCAGATTATTGACCTGGATACAGTATGAAACAGGTATTAGGAGCTGAAATTTATGACTTTACTTCATGGTATCCCTACACCAAAATCTTGAATACATGTATTGGAACAGCAACTACTCCCATCATTGTCACATCAGTCTTAAAGGACTTAATATCAGTCTCTCCTCTAATGAGTATTGTAACATCTGTCAAATCAAGAGGCAGTGTGAAAACTTGCTGTTAAGCTCCATTTAGCTTAAACTGCTAGTTGCTTTGCATTGGCTTCCAAAGCACTTAAAATGTTTAGAACAAAAAATTTTCAGTAAACCTTGGTAGGAATTCAATGAGAGAAGGAATTTCGGCGCACATCTCTTCTAATTGATGCTCTCATAGGTCAGGCATTCGGGCCAATCTTTGAACTTTTCTAAATTTTTGGCAACCACCACTTTGATTGAGACATGAGCTTGCATGTATGAAATGATCAGATGAATTGAAAAGATATTACACAATCTAGTATCTTTCCTTAGCATATTCAATGTTTTCCTTTGCAAAACATCAGTGCTTAAAATTGTCAAGAATTTCTTTCCATCAAAGCTTTCTAATTAAATACATCTTTCTAAAGTCTCTACTGAATGGCTTTATTAAGTACGGTTTGTCACTTAAAAGCATTTTGTAAACAAACTTGGGAAGGAAATGAAGGAAATTCCCAAGGAAGGGAATGGGTTTGCAATATTGCACACTACTATCTAATTATGTTTTTAATGTTACAACAATGTCTTGGGGTCCAACAGAGTTAGGGAATTCTCCATATTAACTGCTGTCCCCATTCTGGCTGCATTAAGAATAGAGAGCAGAGGCCAATATTTGAAGGAAGTATTGCTATCTCCATTTTACGTGCAGTGGACTGGTAGAGGGAGGCTAAAGGACTGGCCAAAGGTCAGATGGATGGACTTTGTTAGCGTCGGAAATAGAAACATGATGGCTGGAGCACTTGGTCCCAAGACCAGCCCTGCTCTCTTACATCCCTGATTGCAGCTAAGGTTCTTGTTTATAACATGAAAAACCTCAGAAAGTTTGGTTCAGATAAGCATTCATTCTTCTGAGTGCTTATCTCAGCCTAGGTCAAACTCTCTGACTCCTCTGAGCCTGCAAAATGGATGTTTTACAGGAACTTTTTTTTAAATATGTTTCTGTATTTTAAATTCTAGTTGGAAGCAAGCGCTAAGAAGGATGAAAATGAAAGATAACATGAAGCAAATAAATTAACTTGCAAATCCCAATGTGATTTGATCTGGCTGGTTTTGGTGAAAGTCACTCTGGTTCCTCTTTTTCACTCCCCCTTGCATTGGAAAAAACCCAAATTCAATTACTTCCATGTGCACTAGAATTGAAACAATCAGGAAGGAGATGTTTTGCATGGACTGGGTGCCTAAAAAACTGCTGGCAAAGAGCTCCAGTCCCCATAATCTCTGAAGCGACTAAAGTGCTTGTTTGTGAATATGTTATAAAAACATTTTAAATTGTATGTTTCTGATAATAGATACAGTAAATCATGTGTAATGTTTAATAAGTAGTGAGGCTGGGTTTGGCAGTAGAAAAGACAGCACTTTCGTTAGGAGCGCAGAGGCTTTGTTCAGTCTGATTTGGCTCTGGCTTCTGAGAAGATGTATTTTATACTGGATATGCTTAGAGGTTCAGTGCAGGTATTTGCAACCTGTCTCCATGATGGTAAGTTGTAACAGGCTGGTGCTACTATTCAATGCTAACGTCACTGAGATCTTCCCATTACAGAGACCCTGTTTTCGCTTGCTTAAACTTTGCAAACATGAAATGGCTTGGGCCATAGATGTCAGTCTCAAACAGAATAGGATATGGAGAGAATAAAAATCCTCAAGAGGTCTGGAGAGGGCCAGGCAGCAAGAGCTGGACTTCTGAAGAACGAGTGGAAGAACCTCTGCCCAGCTGAGCTGTCGTCTCCCACGGCTGAGATTCCCAGTCCACAGCTATTTGTGCCATGACCTGGCTTAGTATCCCTCTGAGAGGCTAACGTCTGGTCTCATTAGACTCGCCATTAGTTCAAGGAGCAGAAAGGGTTCTGCGCGTGCTTGGAAGTTAGATTGTAGCTCCACAATTCAGTTCATTTTTTAAATTGGGGATAACATTTAGCTCCCCCACGTGAATGTACAACCCGTACATAGAATACAGAAGTTACAAAATCCAATGTGCAAGAACGAAGATGTCCACAGAATTTTAATTAATCCCTGTGTGTCCATTATAATAATCTTTAATTACTACAATTCTGAATCTTTCTGAGCTTGGTAAAAACGGTGCAAAGGTACTTCTTGATCTTAGAATTTCTCTTGGGGCAAACATGTTGTACTCGAGAACTTCAAAACAAAAGCAATATACACACATTATTTTTTAAGCGTAGGTTCATGTGCCAAGCCTATGCATATAATACATTAATGCAAATTGCATCCTAGCCGAGGGTAAGGACACCTATATAATTTTTTTTAAGTTGTGAAAAAAAATTTGAAAAAGAACGATAAAAAATTGAAAAATGAATAAAATTTGAGATAAATTGTTATTTACTAGTAAATTAGGCCATACAGCAGACCAATCTAATTTCTGAACCAAATGGACTTTAGGGGGGAATTAGCCAGGCTTTTAAGGTGCTTTCAAGGCTTCTGGCATCTTTCTATTACCGTGAACCAGTTCAGGCATTCTTTCCACCTTAATAATAATAGTTTTACTCTGTCCAAGCATGTTACAAAATTTTTCTTTTGTAGTGCATATGGTATTTAAATGCACCTTAATAGTTTAACTGGGGAAACTGTCGTACTTTCAAGCAGTATTTTTACTGATACAAAAGGTTTTACAACTGCTTTTTTTTTTTTTTTTTCCCAGAATATTTTACTGTCAAACCAAGATTTAGGGAATTATATTCACAACAGCTCTTGCCAGTACTTTCTTACTAGAGATGCAAATGATCCACTATTCAGACCATGCCAAGAATTTCATCCTCAATGCTTTAAATGTAGAGTTAGTTGTCTGCTTCTGTTTTCTCTCTGCATTCCCTCCCAAAAACAGTTTGTTATACTGCTGTCATTAACCAAAACCCCTATCTCCTGCAATAAAATAGAGTTTAAGTGTTTCTCTTCCCCTGAAAAGTTAATACAGATAAAATAATTTCAGCCGTTTGGCTCTTGAATTAAGTTCATGGGAATCCAAAGTAGTCCCATTTATTTAGGTGGAGTAAATCTGGACTTATTCAAGAGCAGTTCTGAGCAGAACATAAATCCATAATTTCAGCAGATCCAGATTCTCTCTTGAGTTTTGACAACCTCCGAGTTCCGTGTGTGCATGTGTGTATTATGTGTGTATATATAGGACTATTGTTGGATACTGACATCTAGTGTGGTCCAGTTTAAATTTATGTTGGTTTGATCCCACTTATAGCTTCATTAGTACTTGCAACAACCTCTTGTAGAAGTCTGCAAGTGCAATTTCCTTGCACTTATAAACTTGATTAAAAATTTAAGGAAAATTACCATTATACTTATCTAAGGCAATGAATCGGTCAATGTGCCTCAATAAAAAAAGGTGTTGAGATTATTTGTCAAATGGCATTAAATATTTATCATAATCTTTACATACTGTAAGGAAAAGCTGTGCTGGGGGTCTTGGACGCTTCCATGTGGTTAGCGATTGCTGATTTCTAAATGGTGACAAACATTCGTCCACAACTTAGATTTATGAATTCGGTGTCAGAAAGCAATATCAGAGACCTTGTGAAAGGGAGGGGGAGAAATTTGTGGAAGCTGTGCAGAAAATGTGCACTATGTTGTAATTTTCTTTTTTTTAAATATTTTTGAGATTTTTGAAAGGACTAAAATGTTAGACATCTCTGGGTTTCTGTGCTACTAACTCCCCCCTTTCTTGGCCTTGGCCTCCAAGGGCTGCAGTTATGGCAACTTAAGAAGCATGACTGAGAGCCCCTATGAGAATTAATTAGGCTTTCTTCTTCAGAAGTTAGAGCAGCTAGAAGCTTTTAAATGTTTCTGGACCTTTGACATGAAACAGTTTGGATAACTGGAAGAGCTGTTGGGGCTTCAAAGGATACATCTTCACATCACACACAGAAAAGGAATGCATATATTAGAGGAAGATCTTACGCCAGTTCAAGTTCATCTGGAAAATATTTTTTGTGCTACGTATTTTTTGGCTGGTGCACCAGCAAATTTGCCCTGGTGCTGGGCAAATCCTTTAAGTAAGCCTCAGTTTCTGTGTTTTATGGCATGTGTGCTCAGGTTCTCCCCAGTGTGTACCCACAAAGCAGTGGCAAAGCAGAGAAAAAGGACTCTGCACAGACAAATTGAGACTCTGCTCTGTTTCTTGAAATCCTTTCAGTCCTTAAGTAAGGTCAAATGGTGGGCTGTGTGACTCTCTCATCCAATCCTTTTCCCTAAAAGAGATGACATCCCAGCCAAAATTTTGAGCACTTCCCCTAGCCCAGAACTTCTTTGGTGAGCTGTTGCCCTCCTTGGCTTGTAAAGAAGTACTGACTGCTGTTGTCCAAGACAGTTTGAGGGAGGAGAGGTTATTTCACCCCAATAAAGTCTCAGTTTCAGGCCAGCATGAGCTAGCAATCAGATCCTGCTGCAGGGTGCAGCAACCAGAGACCATTACTTGCTGAACCTGTTTTGTGCTGTTCCAGGACAAAGCAAAAGCTCCTAGCTCATTGGCAGGTTTCAGCTCAGCTTTCCTACCTTGTCTCAAAACACCCTCGCTCCTCTTGTTAGGCATCAGAAATGCCATAGCAAGTTCTGGAACATAATTCCAAAGCAGACTGCTTTTCTAGAGGGACAAGATAAAGAGCAAAAAGCGAATTATGAGAGATGTACAGATGAGTTGGTATGTTTGAGAGCAGCATCTGAGTGAAAGGCTACTGCCCAATGTTAGCCATTCATTTGCCATTCCTGTTGATCCTTTTCCGCTGAGCTGTTCCTGGCAGGACTTCCCTAAGGGAGGGAGCATGACAGCATTGGATTCCTTCTCTCCCAGCCAAACTTCAAGAAGAACGGGATATTACTCTCTGTTTTTTGGGTAACATTAGCCCTGAAACTTTCCTGTCTTCTTCTGGGTTTTGTCCAGTTTTTATAGATCTCTTCCTCTTTAACCACTCTTTGCCTTTTGCATCATATTATGTGATAGCTAGTGGAAGGCTGATAGCTAGTGGTTTCCTGGGTAGGGATGAGACTCTGAGGGGTTTTTTTGTCTGCAGGTCTATCTTAGGCAAAGTGCCTTGGTCAGGTATGGTTTCTATATGTGCAGAACAAGAACCTTCCTTCACAAAGCCTTTGAGGATCTAGAACTGAGATGTGCTCTAATGGTTGCTTTATCTTTACTATCAATGCTGGGCATTGGCCTTAACACTAACATCAAGACTTGTGTGAAAAGTGTCTCATACCTTTATCCTTATCATGCCTTTCTACAACTTCCTTGTCTTTTCTGTCCTTTGAATGCCAAGACCTTCTTTCATTGTCTCTGAAATATCTTATTTACCTCACAGTCAATTTCTGGGTACAGACTTGTGGGGTGTTAAATGCTCTTGGTCTATGGTCCAGGCCCCATGGGTTACTGTAATAAAAGTACATTTAAATTAGTAAAACCATAAATTCATACCACTGACAGTGTATAAATATTATTTATAGGTGACTGTTTAAAAGGAGATACAACCCTCTTTAGCAATAATGTAACTGCTGTAGAACCTTTCTCATCTCTATCACCTTTCCATTTTTTACATGTAAAGAAAAAAAAATAGTATTTTCAGTGCTTAATTAATATTGTTTGCCTCAGACAGGTATTAGCCATTACACTATTAGCGAATCTCATTCTTCTGCTACATCGCCTGAAGAGCAAGCAAGGTTATTCACAGACAACTAAGTAGTCAAGGACTAGAGTTTGTCTTATAAAAGAGATTTATTTTACTTAATAAGTTGCTATTAGACAGATGCTTCCTGAATCAGTGAATAATCCCTTTGATTTTTTCATGACTGCAGTGAAAGCTGAAGCTAATCAGCCCTAGATAAATCATAGGCCTGCAGAGATCTGCTCTACTAAAAAGTCTGCAATTAGAGTGTCAACTTCCTAAGAGGAGCTCTGCCCACAGCTACGTGTCGCCCTATCCAAGATGGAAGCTCCTTCCTTCATCCTCTGATCTTACAGTTGTCAGCTGAGCTACTTGGAAAGTTAGTCTTTGAAATCACGTGCCTTGGCAAGACTGTATGATAAAGCCCTTGAAACTATATTTATGGCTAGTAAGTAGTTTATTATGTCCATATCTGCAGCAATAATTTCCATTAAATGTTGCTCCAGCTTCTATTTAATATTTTGGGATTTGCATCGGTATTAGAAATACTAAAGTTATAAGCTAGGAATGCACCGCAGAACACGGTGATGAAGTATGTTCGTGTTATCCTTTGAATGTGTTTAGGGTATCTATCAAAACTCGAAGTGGTATTGATTGTTCTTACTTAGCCTGCTAAATGTACCGAGAAATACAGGGCTGAAGCAAGGAGGTTTTGTTGCACAGGAGATATGATTTCCCGTGTGTTAATTCCACCTCTCCCAGTATCACCTAAGGCCTTGCTTGCTTTGTGTACCCTCTTTGTGCCCCTGCCCACCCCGTCTGCATCTTAATATGACAGTGTACAGGGGAAACGTGGCACAGGGTCTGGGAAATCAGCCCTTGAGAGCTGCTGGGGGAAATATTTTCAGCCTGAGAAGGCAGTGCCTGGGAGCTGGATGCAAAGAGAACTCTGGTCCTCCACCGCCCACGCTTGACCCTGCTCTGAAATGGCTCTTATTGCAAAGTTTCCCTCTCACCCTGCCCTAATTTCGTACCTGTTCGTCTCACCCTGAGACGGCACTTTCCTGGCTGTTTCCTGGCCCAAGCTGAAAACCGAAAGCAAAGTCAACACCAACACAGTGCCGTACAAATGAACCCGTCCCCTGCCGCCTCAGTGGCAGCTGCGCTTCTGGAGATTCCCTTGTGTCCCCTTCCTTGGCTCTTTTCCTCTTGGCATCTTAATTGCCTGGAGGAAAAGCTGCTCTTAATTTACCCATTTGTTTCACTTTAGTTCCTCCAGCAGCTCTCAGCTTTTAAGACACGTTTCTGTACAGCAGATAGTTGTGCTGTATGTGTGAAGGTAGGAGATCTCGACATATCTACTGCCACAAAAAATGGGACAGCTCGTCTCTGTGATCTCTGTGGTCTCTTTATGAACCAGAGACGCTGCATGGCACGGTGTGTGTGGGGGCAATATGTGAGCAATAACTCTCTGCTCTCTTTCAGAAGCTCTTGCTCAGAAGGATCAGACCCCGAGAGGAGTCCGAGTGACCTTAAAAATCCATCAACAAAGAGATGAGCCTCACGCTGTGCTCTGAAAATTGAGGAAGGGGAATTTATTCTGCTGCTGTTACTAGTGAGTGCCAAAAATAGCAATGGACACTTGAACTGGTGAGAATAACTCTAACTTTTTCCACAGGGCCCTGTCTGTAAAAAGCCGCTGTGTATTTTCAGTGTGTTTGTGCTCTGACTTGCCAAATTTTGCCATGCGTAAGAGTGCACATAATAAGTCTTCCAGGCATGCTGTTGGGTATGGTGGCTTCAGGGGGTTATGTGATTTGTCAACGTTAAGGAGTATAGGAAATACTAAAAGGATTAAATAGTGTTATAGTTTCCTTGCAAATTTCCTTTTAGTACTTCTGGGCAAACAGGTCATAATGTCTAGAGCAACTTAGAAAGCTTTAATAATTGCTCTTACGCTTTCAATAAATTCTCAGAACGGCATTAGCACGTTGACATCTTAGTGCTGGGGTGAGTTGGGCAATTTACCACGCATATGTATGTGATCAAATGCAGTCCCAAAGTAATGCAAGACCTGTTCTTGGATCAGGAGATGATAGTACTGATACCTGGAAGGGGACATTTCCATAGAGGGCCTCTCTGGCTGGGCTTTCTATTACAAAAACAATTGTGAACCAGGCGTGTGTCAGTAGTCTTGTGTGCTGACTCAAAAAGAAGGACTGAATGAACAGTTCAAATGTATATTTCCTAGCCATGGTCCCTAAATTTGGGTCAAGGCACAACCACGTGCAGGGGTAGAGAAGCTCCTGTTGCCATTAAAGAGTCTAAGGGGTCTGCCCCCATAAGGCCAGTCCAGTGCCCTTACTGTCGCTGTTCCTCTTAGCGGAATGACGTCAGGCGTAGTCACCGTACAACTCTGTCTCAAACCACTTTCCTTCTTTTCAAGACTTATTTTCAAGATATCACAGTGCAACCACAGCTACTTAAAAAACCTAAGATGTCAACCTTCTAAACAAGTTTTAAGAATTAATTATTAAATTAGCATAAATCTCAGAGCTAAAAAAAGCTGCTCTTGGATTAAATATACACAGCTGCTCAGTCTGTTTGTAATCCAGTTTCCCCTGTGGTATCTGGCAGCCAGAGCATAAAAAGGCATTCTTGAAATTAAATTATTTCTAGGACTCTTATATACAAAAGCATCTGGATACTTGGGCGAAAAAAAGGAAAAATGAAGATTGCTCAGACATTGCAGTGCTTATTAAAAGATAAATGCTTTCCAGGGATGTATTTCTGGTTAATATAATCTTGAAAAATCTTCAGAAGACAATAGATGCAGAGAATGAACACAGCATATGTGGCACAACATTCCCTTTCAATCCACCCTTGCTTGAAGCAAGAGTAGTATTTTAAGTTACTGATTCCAACTAGCTTTCTTGGAAGTCAGGATTCAATTTACATTTACGACTGCCTGAAGCTATTTTGAGGAATCCAAATAAAAGAATAGCCAGCCTTCAAAGCAGTCTCAGAAACAACACAGAAAATGTTAAGCATACCTGTGGCTTGCACTTGTGTCATTTGTTATTATCAAACTTATATTGCCTCTGGATTTGAAATCTCAGGGGAATATTTTCTCTGCTAAGTGGTGCCTTAAAATGTAATGTGTTTTCTGAAATGTATTTTGTTATCATTTCTGAAATACTTTTGATCTTTTTTTTCATTTCTCCTTTGAAAAAACAAAAAACCCTACAGAAAACAAACATGTTCATTGATCTTACAGCAATAGTTTAAGAAAGAAAGAAAGAAACAAACCAACCAACCAGGAATCCTTTTCATGACTGTGGAGTTGAAGTAGTTTTTTTTCCGAAATGGAACATTTTGGAGGCCTTTAAGAGATATTGACCTTTTTTTTTACATATGCTGTAAAACTACAGCAGCTCCCATACTAAAATAAGGCCAGCTGACAGGGACTGGGTCTGTGGACCAGATTAGCAGCCAGGCACTGACATTGCACCTCCTTTTCAGGAGCACACTAAGCACAAGTGGGCCTGGACCTCTGCAAGGCAGTACCCCCTGCCCAGTCTTTGCCATGCAGACCTGCTGCTGGGGTACAGTCCTGTGAAGTGCCTGTAGCTGCCTGGAGCATCCACCCAGGGAGACAGGAGGCTGAGAGGATAACCAGCTTTGCATTACTGAAGTACTTAAGTGAAAATACCTGCTAAGTGTTGTGAAGACAGCATTCAATATATATTGCTGGTATAATTCACTCGAAGGGGTTGAATTTTTAGCAGATCTGGGAGGGGTTGGCCAACGCTTTGCAGTGCCCGCACCTCCCTGTTCTGTGAGCATCCCTAAAAGACCAAAAAGGTCTCAAGCTTTAACAAGTCAGGTGCAATTAGAAAACAAGCCATGATCGTTAACATTTTATTTAGAGAAAACTCTGCGGCTAGGGAAGAGACAACTTCACTCGAAGGGGTTGAATTTTTAGCAGATCTGGGAGGGGTTGGCCAACGCTTTGCAGTGCCCGCACCTCCCTGTTCTGTGAGCATCCCTAAAAGACCAAAAAGGTCTCAAGCTTTAACAAGTCAGGTGCAATTAGAAAACAAGCCATGATCGTTAACATTTTATTTAGAGAAAACTCTGCGGCTAGGGAAGAGACAACAGATTTTTTCTTTCCCTGCCCTCTGCAGGACCGATGCTTTCTGCTTTCATTTCAGCCAGCTCAGTGGATTTCTGATTGTGGCAAACTCTGTGCAGTCCTCTGTGGTCCCTAGGAAGGTTGTTCCTGTCACCTGTAGGGTGACATCTTACCTCTGTCCCTGCTAAACCCGTGTGTCGCAGTGCCTCACCGCTTCCTTCTCTATGGCACTGTTAGGTCTTCCCCTGCGTGGCTCAGTTGCCTCTTGGAAGATGATCAATCCCTGTCTCTCAGGGGGTTTCACATGACACCGTTCCTCTTCCTAAGGGAAGAGCTGGGAACACGCAACCAAAATACACACCGTCTGCCGCCAGCGCTTCACCTGTGTTTTGTCAGAGCCCCGGGTGAACAGAAAGGTGTTTTTGGTGCCACAGGCAAAGGAGATCTTGCAGTCAGTGTCCTGGTCTTATCTCAGGGGATGTGACTAACATGTCCTGGAATAGCTATTAGCATGTGCCCTCATGTATTACCATTTCCAGCCAGGAATAAAAAAGAAAGCTAGAGAGTGTTTCTGGTGGCTGACCTTCCCCGAGTCTCCAGCAGGTTCAGCGTATGTTTGAATTAGTTGGAAATAACCATTAACTCAGAGGAGTTATAGGGGATGAAATTGGACTTTCTTTATTTCTTAAAGGTCCAAAAGATAAGATACATCCTTACTAGCAACTTCTCTTGTTTGAGTTTTTTTTAGCCTGGATAAATGCTACTTGTATCAATCAAGAAAGGCACTGAATGCTCTGTAATCTCAAGAGATATTAATTTGCAAATTATGGGTTATCATACAGCTCTCTTAGGCACAGAAAGAAGTTTTTATCCTCAACCACTTATTCACAGTTTCCTCACTTGAGCTAATTCAGCTCTCCATGAGACTGAACTGGAAAGTTGAGTGAACTGGATAGCTGGGAACATCTGAGTTTAAATAAATCAAAAATGAGTGTTATTTTGGTTTTCTGTATGATGGATATGGAACAATTAGTGTTTCGCTTTGGGCAACAAGGAGCAGAGATGAGGCTGGAAGTTTTGCAGCCAAAGACAAGGTACATAAAACTGCCTGAATTTAGAACTTCCCTCGACCTTTAAAGAGAGACACCAGGGTGGAGGGGAAGAGAGGCAACACAACACAGTGCCGCAGTACTGAGTCACACCTTTTAAGATCATCTGGGCTCAATATCTTGTCCCTGAGGGGTATCAAATTCAGAAGTCTCAAAACAACTCTAATCACTAGGTAAGTGTACGTAGTTACACCTCTCCATGGTATTCCCAGATGACCAGGCTAGGGCAGGGTACACTTTCCACATTAACCCATCAAAGGATTTTTAAAGTTCACAGTAGCATTGGGAAAAACAGAAGTCAAAGGAACAAACCTTTCCCTCCAGCTGCATCAGTTATAAACTGCTGAAATGGAAGATAATGAACATTTCTGGACTGCTGATTATCAGTGTAGAAATTCTCATAGACTACATCTATGTCGGGGGACCCAGCTCATTTGCAGCTCAACAGCATTTTGAAAGCCATCGCATACTTTCTTTTGAATGACAACACCCCCTCTGAAATTGAAATCTGTTGAAGTGCCTTCCTTCCATTCCTGCCTCCTTCCCCACCGGCCTCCCCAAGCCACTGCCAAGGACTGAAAGTGATCCCATTGTTATGCTGCCGAAGTAAATTAACATGATTCACAATTTTCCATAATAACTATTTGAAATTAAAGCAGTTGGTAATTAAAATAATCCTTGCTCCCTGGTGACACATGCAGCATGACAAAACAGAAGTAACACGACAGCAGCAGAACCTGTCTCCTGTATTTACTCGCTGCTTTGGTGCCTTGTTCTGCCGAGCGACTGATCTTCTATTGAATTGCAGAAGAGCAACGGAGTTAAATTAGAGGGAATATTTGTGGTGAAAATGTTAACGTGAAAGTATCTGCTGTGATAGCCCATGAAATAAAATCAATATACTTTCAGATTCATCATGCCCCTCCTGGGTCTGTGGTTGATTTTGCTGTGGTTTTCAGGGGAGCGAAGGAGCGCTGCAGCTCAGCTGCCGGGCTGGGGCTGGGAAGCTCTAACCTGGAGACTTAAAGCTCAGAGACCAAATATGTTGCATGGCACAGAATGGGTTGCTTTGAAACCAACTCCACTCAATGTTACAACAGCAGCTTTGGAAAAGCTGCTTTTAAACAGAGAAGCAGTTAGAATTGGAACAAAACGTCTGTTTAAATTCTCTGGGCCAGGCTGGGTGGCTCCTAGCAGAGTTGCCTTCTTTAGGATAGTCTCCTGGAGAACTGTAGTGCCACGGCTCTCTGGAGGGAGGTCTTCCTCCCTCCTGCTGGACCAGCTCTGCTTGCTGTGTTCCAGACGGTGGGGCTTGTCTGTTCTCGGCCTTCCAAGCCCTGGAAAACCAGAGTCTTAGAACAAGCAGAAGTTGTGCCTCTTGCCTCCTGAGGACTGGTTCAACAGAAAGATTGCTTTCTTGTATGATTAAGTCTTAGTTTAAATAATAGCCTGAATTCAGAATAAATTGATCAAGGGCAAAGAACAGGCACTTTTTTTTTTTGTGATTGTGAGGTTTTTGTCTTTTTGCATTTGTTCCCCAACACAAGAATGATGACATCTGGATCCTTTATGCTTTTGTACAGTTCCAGTAGCATACATGTATGCTGCAGTTAACAAATGCAACATGAAACGCTCTTTGTCCTGAAGAGATACTATGTGAATCAGGACAAAATAACAGTTTGAGGTAAAAGACAAAAAAAAAGCTTTATTGATGAGTGAAATCTTAGGCAAAAGTAGCTGCTTACAAAGTCCTTGGAAGATGGAGATTGAGCACACTTAGCATGGTCAGCACCGTCCTTCCTGCAAAGTGCTGGGCGGAGAAGTGAGTCCAAGGAAGTACAAAATGAAAGGACTCGGAAACGAGCTGTGGTGACAGCGGAGATGGGGATGGGATGACCCTGATTCTTTAAAATGAATGCTGAAGGAAAGGCTTGACACTCAGAAACAGTGTCCAAGGAGCCATCAAATGAAGGAGCAGGAAACAAAGTTCATTTTAACTTTAGCATAGCTTGGAGGGAAGATTAAACTGAACAGAAACAATTGTTTCCATCTCATTGGTGTTGCGCAGGACGGTATGCCAGACAGGGCAAAAGCCTCATAATTATAAACCTTCATCTCGCAGTCTGCTCTGCCACAGCCCTTTTGTATGATTCCGGCAAGACTCTCATTCTCCACATGCTTCTGCCTTCTTGCTGTCTCCTGTGACATGAGGGTAATAAATTCCTGAGTGTAGGAAAGGGAGATGTGGACACATGCTTCAAAGCTTATGAAGCACTCAGACACAGTAATGTGCTCTCTGCCGCTAAAATTCCTGTATTCACTTCTCCGTTTGCTAATTAGAGTTGAGGCATCACTATTTACTTATGTAAGCTAAGTGGAAAATACAGTTTCTCACTCCAGATATGCAGCTCCATAAAGACAAGAAGCTTAATTTCAGAGGCTAAACTATGACCAGCTGATAAGTATACCTGGGAAAAGAACAGCTACTATTGCAAAAGATTTTATTCTGTTGCTATAGAAACCTCTACAGCATGGTGGGAGTGTCTTATATGTGAATGGTATAGAACAAGAAACACAGAAAAATGTTTTATTATACAAGATGAAGAAAACATAGTCTTTCTTTTTGTACTTGTGGAAAACGGGAAATACATTTTCAGGGAAGAGTGCAGTTATTTTAAATATTTTTTTACTGGAACTTTTGTCTCAGGCTCTACCTCCTCTGCGTTTTGAGAAAGGAAAGTGCCAGCTCCACTTTGATTGCAAGCAGTATCTTGTAATTCTCTCTCAGGGACCCTTGAGAGACCTTTAAAATACTTAATATTCACTCCCTCTGCTCAGTGTTTCCAAATTGTATAAATGACATGAGGAAAAATGCAATTTAAGCCACTTCTGTGTGTCCAGGTGTCTGGACAGGAGCTCAGCCAGAGAAAAATACAAACAAGAGAGTTTATATTTTCCAAGTTTTTTTTTAAAACCACCTAAGATGCTCCCAGTGCACCTTCAGGTTATGGGTCTATATGCAGATGAAAATGATGGCACAGTGGGAAGGCAGCTCAAGCAAGCACAACCAACCAAAAAAGTTTCATTCCTCCCGTGGTTACCCTAGTTGAAATCCTGCATGAGGGGTGAGGCAGACTGTCATGTCTCCTCAATTTCAGCTCTGATCCACGCACGAAACCAACTCCAGGTTGAAAATGCCCCCAGACCGAACCCACCGAAGCTCAAATCCTCAGGGAGACATTTGCAGTAGCTAAAATGTCCAGGCTGTAATTCTGCTAGAATTCACGCAGCTGTCCAAGAAGCCAACCTGGCTATTTTGCTTTACACAGATTTGCATTATGCTTTGAACTAGATCTGTAGTGGTTTGCAGCCTTCTGCCCCCAAGTGACCTGCAGCACTGCTCAGACCGGGCAGCACAGATTGCACTTCAGTCCATTTTTCCAGATGTTAGTGTGTCTAAGCCAGTGCAGGAGGCAAATGCTTTCACAGGGTCATAAATGACTGAGTTAAAATTGCCTCCCCAATATCAGCTGAGCTGTGATATCAGATTGTGTACGCCTCAGCCGTGAAGTAAAACACGTTAGCTGAAATCGCCCAAGTCAGTGGCTTTACTGTCAAGAGGTGAATTACACTCACAGTGTGTTTATTTTGAATAAACCTTAAGTTTTAAAGCAAACATTGCACAAACCAAGTGATGCTCAACAGTTTTCTCCCAAGAAAAATATTCAAATTGCTAATGCATTAATTCTATCTTTAAATCACGTCTCCCTTAGCGCACTCCAGTCTATGTTTACCTAGCCAGCAAAGCAAAAATGTTGAGATGACAATCTAGCAAATTTTCTTGTTTTTTAGCATGACCTCCTAATTTGAAGAAGTCCAAATAAAGTTGGTCTGTATTAAACTTCTGAACACCACAAGTGTACTAGATACCAAGATGTCAAGAGATGGGATGGTGGTTGTGGTTGCTGTTGTAGTGTTTAACTTTCAGACAGCTTTCAAAGTGATCAAGTTTAGCTCTGAAATTCAAAGGCATCTCAGAGTGAAGAAAGGCACCAGAAAATGAAAGCTTGATAAAGCTGGGAAGCATGCTTTGCTCTAGCTACCCATCCCCTGGCCTGGTTCTTGCAAAGGGACCACCACTGTTCCTATAGGGAGTGTTGTTTCAGGCACTACCAACACTCAGTGTGTGCTTGAGACCTTTTAAAACACAACCCTTGTGAAAATCAGATTATCTGCATGCTTAGCAGTGAGATCAAACATATGTCCTTGACTGAATTCCCATTTTTGCTGAGAGCAGGGCAAATGGCTCAAAATGTGAATTGCAGCCATGAATGCAGGTCTTCCCTTTCTGCTCCTGAACACCCAAGGGCAGTTGTTTGTCATATTTTTTTACTTTTTCAGTGTGGTGGAAATTCTTCCAAACCCCATGTTAGCATATCTCAAGCCATGGATAGCTTGTGGGCCACTCTGTGTCCTTGGTTTTCTGGATTTTTTTCTTGCTGCAATTAAATTTTATTCTGGCTTTGCCATTTTCAAGATGTTTTCCATTACTTGTGTGGGTAAACAGAACAGGATTTAGCTCTTGCTTTTTGTGTTATCATGACACTCAACAGTCCACAGCCCATTTCCTTATAAATGCATAAGTAGATTTTGATGTAATTACCTAAGTAAGCATATGGCAAAAAGCATAACTGATGTGTGTGTCTATAAAAAGCAGGTCAATGCTTGATTTAAATCAGAACACACATGATTTGCTCTGAAACTATTAAAATGCCTTTTTTGGGACACTTTCAACTTATCGTCTTTGGCTCCTATGTTTACATGACTTGTAATGCTTCTTACATGTGTCCTCAATTTTTTCCAGGTTTTGTTACGTTAGGTTATGATACAGTAACATGTAAAGAAAGTTGGATGTTCTTTCTTGCTTGTGTAAAGCCAGTATTTTCTAGTCTTGTTCATGTATGGTAAAGTGTGGAAGTACATGGCCAGTTTCTAATATCCTGAATGTTCCTGATGATCTTAAGGAAGAAATACCGTTTCCTCGACTGAGGTCTGAACAACCACCCTTCTAATAGTCTAATAGTTGCCTGTTACTATCATTGGAATAATATTTCATGTTACAAGTCTTATCCTTGAGGAACACCTATAAGCATGTCTCACTGACTAGATCCTAATTAACAGGGACCATAATTAGCCTTCTCAGAAATGATTATAATTACTGTTGCTGAAGGGATTGGCCCCTCAGCTGAACTCTGTGCTAGTCAACCAAGGATTTTGATGTGAAGCAAATGCTTCACATTGGAAAGCACTACTTCAGCTGAGGAAATCCGTGCTTTTTAAACAGCGATATTTAGGTAAATTAGAGATAATCTACTCTATAACAAAATATGGTTTTTAACATTTCTATGTGCTTTGGTATAGTCTCTCATGTTTTAGACATTCCAGCTGAAGTCTGTGACAGAAATGTTTGGGGTTTTTTCCCCAGCTGTATCATTTCATCAAACAAAAGACTAGAAAAGCTGCTAGTGAGAGAAGCCCTCTCCCAGATCAGAAACGGAGGTGGTGGTTGTTTAAATACTATTGGAGGACAAATTGCTGCAGGTTCAGCTTGAGTGCATTGTCTCTTGTGCTGCCTGAGAGATAAGCTAGTTGATACTATGGAACAGAGTGAGAGACTGGCACAGAGAGAAATAAATGGCAGAGGTGCTCACGGTAGATGGCTGAGAAGAATCTATCCTAATAGAATTTTATGTATAAAACTGGTTTTATTGTTTTACACAGGGCCAGACTGATGGTGCACAGTGCTCTCTGGGCGGGAAGGAGAGCAGGCTACACTTCTCTGATCTTGCAGAAGACTGAGCTCACTATAGCTTTGTGTTTCTCTGAGCAAGAATGCAATCCATGCTTGTTATCAAACTGGTTGTCTCTTTTTACAGTGTTGTCAGTATAAAAAATTCAGTGTCATTAAAAGACACTGAAATCACTCTTAATTTTATTATCCTAGCGATCCAGATAAAGGTACATGATGTTTGAAGACATTTTAAATTTTTTGTTAATGTCACCTTTCTTCTACTTACTGCAAACAGACATTGTACCAGTGCAAGTTTATCTGTATTTAAATCCCCTTGAACTGAAAGCTCAATTGAAAGCCGAACTGTGATATCTTTATGCATGAAGAAAAGACACTCATTTATTTATATTAATGTCAAGCTTGTCTACTGCACTTTTTTCTTCATCTTAATTGAATGTGCCTGCAGTAGCACACAGGGCATGTGCTTAAATAGGAAGGACTAATTGGAAGAAGTTGTCAGGTTAACAGAGATTTAGCTGGATAGATTGCAATTCAGTAGAAAAATTTCCTCAGGATAAGCTTGCACAGTTTATGAAGGCATATGATGGATGCACGACGAAGAGAGTAGGAAGATACCTGTTTGGGAAATGTGTAAGACTGCTATGTAATTACAATGGATCTTTTAATCTAGAATGGATAAAATACTAAATAGATGAGTTCCCTGTAGGTTATTGAGGCTTTCATGGTTTCTTTTTCATCTTATTTCAGCTGCTTTTTAGCCCTTTTGCACTCTAGACAGGGGAGTTGGTTGGTTTCTTGTGTCACCACTGAAGTAACAGAGGTATAACAGGCAAAAGAAGGTACATTCTCCATCTGTTATGTCTCACTGTTACGGCTGTAGAGCTGGGAAGGCTTGTTTCTACCATCAGCTTACTGAAAAAATATCTAATGCTAGACTGAGTATGTAAACATAGTGTTAGTCCTGCAATTCTTGACTAAATTCCTAGAGAAGATAATGAACTGCTCCTAATGTTAATATGTCCTTATTTAAGTTAAACTCAAACATCTTTTTTTTTTCTCCCAAACTTGTCTGTAACATGTTATCATAATAACCATATAGTTTAATCTTTTAATAGTGGGTATCTAAACACTCTTCAAGCCTAGCCTTACAAAAATGGTGGCATTCATGCGGACCTTCAGTTTGAGAGGTCTCAGCTGTTCACTGGTCTCCAGTTTGACCGGTTGTTTTACAGGCCGAATCTAGCACAAGAATCTGTTATTGCTGATGCCTGCGCAGTGCCCTAGCTTGGCAATGAAGCTGTGGTATCCACTGGGAACAAATCTTGCATAGTGTTCTGGGAACGGGAGAAGAAAAATGTCCTAGAGAGGCAGGGGAGCCAGGGGAAGTACTTGCCGCTGACCTTTGAAGTGGATGGGATGACTGTGCCCTCTTACTGGACCCGTTAGCCACAGGCATCCCACTCAGAGCCTGAGATGCTGACTAGCATCAGGAGCTATGGGCAAGTGCTCGGGCTGCTCTCAGCGCACTGACCTATCCTTAAATGGTGCTTATGTGCTGGTTTTGCATGGTGATACATTTTATTGCCATGTTAGTAAACAGGAAGATAGTTAACCTATTTATAGCTTTCGCTTTATACCATTATTTATAAAGAGTGAGCTGCCCCCAAGCTCTCTGAACAAACAGTCGGAGTGAATGTGCAATTTTCCGATGCTTTACATAAAGAATGCCTTTGAGAGAAAACTGTTACCCAGATTCTTCTGAAATGAGCAAAAGCTTTTTTTCCACTGAGAACAGGCTACCTGTTTGCACCCACGTTCCCAGCCCTTACTGCAGCTACAGATGGCCTAACTGCATTGCTCTTTCTTTCTCAAAATTACACAGAAGCCCTCCTGTTCCCAAAGGTTGCTTAGGCACTTCCAATGGAGAAAGAAAGACTTCACTGCAATATTTATACTAGGAGGTTCCTTCTCTGATAGTAACAACATTTTCAGTTAGCTTGATGGATGTAGCGCATTTGTACTGAAACACTACCAGTTTTTTTTTTTTTTAAGAATGCAAGCAACTGTTTTATACTCTAGGTGATTCTGTCTGGAGAATACTCCAAATATAAATTCGTGTTCCAGAAATGTATCTGTGTTTATTTCTCCATAGATCTAGAGGAAACAGAAGGAAAATCAGCCCAGAAAATATTTGATGTAGCACTAGGATCTGTACCCCTGTCCCTTTATTTACAGGCAAATTTAAAAGAAACCTGAAAAAGTTGGGAAAATACTTGTTTCAGATGGATACATCGTACTGTTCCTTTTCAGTATCTCCCATGCTGGCCTCCTGGGGCCTGGTAAAGTTCATATGCTTACAAAAAGAATTCAGTGCTTTATGAAACTGCAGCCATGGTTTATATAGTTTAAGACTTGCACTATTTCATAATTGCATTGTACCAGGAAGAGGTGAATATTTTTCCTCCCATTAAATTATAACAGAAAGTAGCATCAGCCTATTGGAAATTTCAGCTTCCACCCACTGATTCTCTGAGTTAATTACCAGTATCGTTGGCTCCAGCTCAGCAAGCCACACCTGTTTAGCAAGACACTGCAAGCAGATGGTCTTAAAATTAAATATATGCTTAAGCCGTCTTTCTCCTTTCGGGAGTTTTTAGCATGCACTTGATGTTACACTGAATAGAGTCTTACGGATTTACACACATTTAAAGTTTTGCTCTGTTGTGAACCTGTCCCCTACTTGGATCATGTAGCATTTGAAACAGGTAATACATTCTTATTTTAATTTGCGAAATCTTGGTGCCTTAGCCTGTTCGAGGGCTTTTTTTCTCTCCTGCCGGCACAGGAGATGTCTACTCTGGTTTCTTCATTGGTCAGAAGTGACTACCGAAAATAGTGCTATTAAATTTTGCCACTTGGTGGCACTAAGAAATAACACAACTGCCCTTGAAAACGATGCTGTAAAACATGGCCAAGAGGCTGGTGATAACTGAGCCCCGTGGCCCTCAGAAAGGAAGACATCAAGTGAGCAGAAATCCCACAGCCGTTTTGCTTGTTGTAGATGTTAGTACGTTTTCAGCACAGAGCATGCCCGTTGGGATGCTACTTCTGCACTCGGACGTGCACAGCAAATCCCTTCCCTCGCCGTTGGCTCTGCTGGCAGGTGTTCTGTACTCCTCTTACATTTGCTACTTAAGAATCAGCTGTACCTACCGAGGAGGGTTTTTGCTGGAAGTTGAGAAGGAGGAAGTCGCAAAGCCTTCGTTTCCAGTGCCTTAGTTCAGGCACCACCAGAGATTTTCTCTTGGACAAGGAGATTTACATGAATCATCCCGGGGAGCCCCCCGGCGTAAATATTATTGCCTGCTTGGTTAGAAGGGGCACAGCAAAGCCATGTAAGGAATAAACTCGCTCCAGGGTGTGTGTGTATGTGTACGCGTGTGTGTGTGTATGATTTCACTGACTTACAACCACTGCTAGTTCAGAAAATGAAAGAACTGGACCTAGCATTTATCCAGGTTCTTTCGCATCTTGGTCGATAATACCCAGTAAAGGTCAAGTGCCCTAGGAACATTCCCTCTCCCTTCTTTCAGAACTGAACTGAAATACTGTTTTTCTCTTTCCCCCTGCACAAGGCTTTTCTTGCTGGGGTTATTTATTCAGAACTGAGACCTGGTTTTCTGTCTGATTTTTTTTCATCTGTCAATGCTCCTTGTGGTGTGTCTTTGAATCCCATTAAAGCTCTGTTAAAAAAAAAAAAAAAAATTAGTCCCAGCCTTTTAAACAGGGAGAAATTTTCAGAGTGGAAAAGACTCTTGCGACAAAAAGGGAACAGGCATCTGAAAAGCAGTGTCCTTATTTAATTTCCCTGTATTTCTAGAATTAAGGTTTTGGCTATGCTATTAAGTACTAAGGTCAAATAAGAGCACATTTATAGAGCAAAGGAATTGGTGCTGAGGACTCGGTGTGCACCCCACATACCCTTCAAGCGGGTGTGAGCTCAGGCTGGGGTCTGCCCTGTGGAAGAAGCAGCCATGGAGGCTGGAGCTCACCTCCCAGGTAGCTCTGGTTCAGGAGGGGTCCAGTCCCTGCCCTCCCATGCTGCTCAGCAATGTGAACTGAAGGCCGGCAAGTGAAGATCCCTGGGACATTCGCCACAGATGTGGCCTCCTGAGCCAAACAAAATGGCTTCTGTTTTCTGAGACGAGAGCCAAATTCACCGTCGCGCCTCTCAGGCTGTGGGCGATGCAATGGAATTGTAAATTGCTGCTATCACAATACGTTAGCAAGGATAATGAAGTAGGCTGGCCTGGGAGTTTATTACTGACAGACATTATTCTTCATCAATGATTTAAACCTATCATCTGTGGTGACTGGAAGTTAGCACCAACACGTAAGTGTCTTGCTGGGTTAATATAACCAGTCCAGGAGGATGGTGCCCATGTAATGCATAGCAAGTCCTGCTGGCAGTGCCCCAGCCCATGCTAGGAAGCAGATTTTTGTGGTTTGGATGTCCTGGAAAACTATTTGGAAATTGGAAGAGCCAGAGATGAGACTGTAGAATTGACAGGCTCAAGGAAGGGCAGGGACAGATGTCATGGTGATGGGTGAAAAGAGTTAAGGAGGGGGTGAGAAGATGGATGGGAAGTTAAACCAGAGAAATCAGTTTTTGCCATCCTGAGCTTGAAAGTTGGGGGAACTTCCACCCCGACAGATAAATGCATGGCCAGGAAAAGCCGTATCTGCACAGAACCACTTAAGCTCAAAATAGAGATGATCCAAAAGTAATGAAAATAATCTCTCTGAGTAGAGGCCCAAATGAGTCTCCACAGGAACAGCCATTATCATTTCATTTGTACAGCACCTGGCAAGCTGGAACCTCGCCCACAGCAGCTTATAGTTTTTACAATATAGATGTTTGAGGCTAAATAAAAACAATCAGATCCATGTTATTCTTCTAACAAGAAATAACTGAATGAAAAGGATTCTTGCAAGAGCTCCTCTTGGTGAGATTTATTGTAGTTAATCACTTTATTCATTTATTCATTTGTGGCTTTTACATAGCCCACCACAACTGACAATACCAATAACCAGTATCGTGTCAGAAATACAGTCATATAACTGAAATATAGACATGAAGTTATGACTCCTGGGTACATTTCTGGTGTGTCAGTGTCTGGTTCATAAATATTATCAGAAACTGATTTTTTGAGTTTTACCACAATAGGCTATATCACTGTCAGCAGCAAACATCAGCTAAGAAAAAATGACCTTTAAAAAAAGGCCTTTAAGAGGTTAAGTTTACTGCGTACTGCTGACACTATGAAAAGTAACCAACATATTGTAAAAATCACACTTTAAAAACAAAAGCAAAACAAAAATATCCGTTAGAATTATTCACTCAGCAAAAGCAAAATTGCTGAAAGGTATTCTTCTCCCACGCTCATGCAGTAGCAGGTTTACTTGGTCATAAAGAAAAGCTGAGGCAATCACTTTGCCAAACACCACGTTCACCAAGCACTAACTGTCTTTTAGTCAAAATCAGTGAAAGAGCAGGAAGGCTCTCATTAAAATGACACATTCCTCTTTAAAGCAGACAGCCATTCAAGGCAATGGTTATTTGGCAGTATCTTCCATGAAGAAAAAAAATAATTTGAAAACTTTCTAACATTTGATGTTCACTGAGCATGAAATTTCATCTTGCATACTTGGGCTGTGACTTTCTCCAGTGACTTGCTTCTTGTTTACATTCGATTTACGTCTCATTTGCATGGGAAATCAAATGTGTGAATTGCCTTTGTGTAAACTTCAAAACAGACAGTTTTATATGTTGGAGGGGTTCATATCACTGTGTGATCATACAAAAATAGCAGGTAGACTACCAAAAAAAGATTCTTGCTGTACAAACTCCCTTCATCCTTTTTGTTAATGATGATGGAAATTGCCTCCTAAAAATTTCAAGAATGACAAGATAAACTACAAGATTACATCCACTCTGCTGTAGCCCAAACCCACTGTTATCCTCAACAGGTATCAGCACCAGGATGTCATTGTCAGAAACTAAGGACGGTCACCCTTGCTCCATCGTGGTTGTTCAAACAAGAGTTGGGAACAGGCACAGCCCTTCTTTATAATGGCCACCAGAAATGATGGAGCAGTCTCCAGACAGAATTACTATGGGAAATGCATTAACATAGGATACATTTTTTCCAGCTAATTGACAGCCATGTAAAGGTTAATGCTAGAATCAACTCTCAGCAAATGCTATAGGTAATTGTTGTGAACTTACAAACGTTAATTATACCTCATATCATTCTCTACAGAGCATCCAATTAACAGATGAAAAATTAAGATTTTAACATCCTGATCCTGCTCAGACTCAAAACTGTATCACAATGCCACTGGTTCCAAGGTACCGGAAGCTTCAATATGAAACAAATGGAAGGCAGAAGCATGACAATATTTTAAAACAGCCACTAATCCAAGGAAGTAGAGATTACTAAGTAAGTCTGATTTCCATACTAGCAGAGCTAGATGAAACCATAATAATATAAAGAATAGATTTTTGCAGGGGCATGGAAGAATAAAGGGCAGGCAACTCAAGAAGAGTACAGGGATCTCATTAGGTCATGCAGAGAGGAAATTAGAAAGGCAGAAGCCCAGCTAGAACTCGGCCTGGCCACCGTCGTGAGAGAGAACAAAAAATGTTTTTACAAGTATATTAATGACAAAAAGAGAGCCAAGGAGAATCTCCATCCTTTACTGGATACGGACGGAAACATTGCCACCAAGGACGAGGATAA
>NW_009223455.1:9730-32774 GCF_000690835.1 Fulmarus glacialis | reverse complement strand
CAAATACCACACAGCAGCTCACTCACTCCACCCACCTCCCCCCGCCCTGCAGTGGGACGGGGAGAGAATCGGAAGGGTAAGAGTGAGAAAAACTCATGAGTTGAGATAAAGACAGTTTAATAAAACAGAAAAGGGAGAATAATAACAATAATGATAAAATATACAAAATAAGTGATGCACAATGCAATTGCTCACCACCCGCGCTGACCGATAACCAGGTAGCGATCGGTACTTCCTGGATCACGCCTACCATTCATATACTGAGCATGACGTCACATGGTATGGAATACCCCATTAGCCAGCTGGGCTGGCTGTCCTGATTATGTTCCCTCCCATCTTGTGTCCCTAGCTCAGTCAGTAGGCATGGGAGCTGTCCTTGGACTAGGAGGGCACTTAGCAACAACTGAAAACATCAGTGTGTTATCAACATTCTCCTCATATTAAATCCAAAACACAGCACTAGCAAGAAATTTACCCCTATCCCAGCCAAAACCAGGACACATTTATGCATTATTATTTTGAGCTGAATTAACTGAATTGCTCCTTTCGGTTTGGGCTGGTGAAGTTAGCCTTTGTATTTGATAGCATGTGTTTCTTTTCTCGTTCTGAGCATAGAAAGGAGGAAAGTCAGCTAATTTCCCAAGAAAAAGTTCACCTTGATTAAAAGCAGCAAGATTAGGGAGTAGTAGGGAGAAGCTAGACCCAAGAGGTGGGAAAGAAGCAAATCACAAGAGACAGAAGAGGGTATAAGGAAGTCTGTAGGTAAAATTCAGAAATAGCAGTAGAGACTACCAATGGCTTTTGAGCATGGCAAAGCAAAATTTAGACACTGGCATAGGAAATCATCTGTCACAGTACTGGATAGAGTTTATAAACTCTTGCATGCTTCTGCTTAGCAAATACGTGGTCCTCTGCATGTGGGTGCGATGCCTCACTGGAAATCAGATCCTGAATTTTTTTGTCAGGCTGAAACGTTGTCCTCTGGCTTTTAAATCCAGTTTAGTTACAGGGAAACTTGCTGTTGCAGTCACTCTCAGTTCAAACAAATGAAAATTCAGGCTCTGTACAGCAAAGCATTTGAGCACGTAAAAAGTTAGTTGCAAAGCAGTAAAGTCTGGGTTTGGCTTTAACTCTAAGCATATACTTAAGTATTTTGTCAGTATGATGTCTGAGTTCTTTGCTTTGCCAAAAAGAAATCTGCTGCATTGTTACTTTACACAGGTATGTGTCTGATTTCTAGAAAGCCCACTCAGCAGCACGACTGTCATTCAGGATTTGGCAGAAACAGCCTTCTGTTATTTGGTAGTGGCTTGGTTTCTGCAGGGCAGGCTGTAGACACAAACAAGAGACGTAGCCCTCAGAAACATTCACGCAGCATCCTTCGGAAGGGAGGGGAGGTTATCTGAGTCCCCATGCTGCTGTACTCATATAAGTGCTCCCTCTTTTGTTGCTGCTGGACTCCAAAGAATAAAACCAAAACACAAAGCAGAGGCGGCACCACTGAGCGAATGCCACAGTGTTCCCTTAATCCATGTGGATCAAAAACACGAACGTTTTGATTCTGTAAAGAATCTTCCTCAGCATGCTGGATTAATCACATGGATTAATAAAACACTGTTGCACTCGCTCAGTGGTGCCTCCTCTGCTTTGTATTTTCTTTTCTTATTCTTTGGAGCCCTGCAGGAACAAAAGATGGAGCGTTTATAAGAGTACCATAGGCACTGGCAATTCTATAAACCTCTCCCTCTATAAGGTATGCTTCTTGAATTTTTCCCCATGGATCATGGACTGCAGATTTGTCTGCATATACTAAGCCCTGTGCTAGTATCCTATCTGCCTAAAACACACCCAGTTTAAAACCCGTGCTTTCTTCTTTTGCTGTGTTTCTATTTAGTTCTGCAACGAGCACAGCAGGCAGCGCGTACGGAACGCTCTCATCTAGCTGCTTTTGTGGAGCAAACACTTTTTGGGTATCGTTTCAGTCACTGGCTGGAGAGTGGAGCTGGTGGGCAGGGGCCGACTTCAGAGAAACTCTTAACTCTAACAACTTTCGTACGCAGGAGTGACTCAGGACGTACAGACTCGCACGTTTCATGAATATATACTCACACATGAAAATATAGGCTAATGTTAGCCTTTGTGAAGCCACGTGGTAAGCTACCAGTGTCTGGCACCTGACTGTTCAACTCCCTCTCTGTTCACTGATTCCAGCTCTCTGTGTTTTTTACATTATCTGCTTTCCAAAAAGCATCCTTTTTTGCCTTGTAAATGTGAGGCTGACCCCTTCCTCTGCTCTAGGCCCCCACTTCTTTTCACCGGTGTAGTACGTAGGATGCGCAGTAACCAATCTTATGTTATAGATAGGTTAAAGAGCTGAAATCTCAGGGTTTAGCAGAGCTAAAATTGGAGCTTTAAACGTTGCAAACAGGACACATTGGGTGGACACACAGGGTCCATCCACACTGGATGACCCTAATGGAGTTAATTTCAAAGATGCGAAATCACTTCTTTTTCATGAGTAAAATGTATTTGAAGTTTTTTTGATGTGCTTATGTTTATTTTTATCACTCATAGGGTTGGGTATACAGTAAAAAAAAGATTCCTAATCAAAAATAACTTGAAGGTTTTCTAAAATATTCTGCTCATGACTTTGCATACTCAGGTTTTATATATGTACAAGGAAACCCTATGTGTGTTCCTGTGTTTATTATTTGTCCACTGTAATTAGAGATTCTGGCCTCTATCTATTAGTTCGGTCTCACAGCAGTTCCATCTTTCAGGACACCTGGGTTACACTGAACCTTCCAAATTACAGTGTCACATGCATATGAACAGATATCTATCCTAGGCCTTCTGGGCACTATGTTATCTATTCTATGGATGAAGATCTGTTATAAAGGATGTAGGTGCCATAACAAATCAGTCCAGCATAGTAATTTTCTCAAACAGTGGGTTTCTATATCCTTATGGAGATGGATGTTTTCTCACATGACCAGGGGAACATCTTTCTTGTTATATTCCTCATTGTTTCTCAGGCTTCCGAAATTCTTTCACCTTCCTACCCACACCTCTGTCCTGGCACGCCATTGCAGTGTCCCATGGGAAGAATTGCTCAATAAACAGAATTTTAAACATACGGGTTATAAGATCTTTCACTCTGTGTTAAGTGCAATTCATTAATGATGAATGTAGAAACATTTTCCCCTACAGACTGGTGTCATACAAGTATCCACTATAAAGTTTCTTACATCTTCCTTTAATCTCTTAGGTGCTGACCAAAGTCCTGTGGGGAAAGGAGAAGCAATAAACCCTGATAACATGGTAAGGCTGCTGACGTATGTGATATGTTGCAAAGGACTCACAGATACGTCTGACTATGTATTACTACTGCCAACATGAGCAACAACTGTAGAGTTATTGTTACCTAAAGTGGGAGCAATGACTGCTAAGCACTGCAAACACCTATCCATTTTCCTGTCATGTTTTCTTGTCCAAAGTGTTTCTCGTCCACCAAGATGAAAGAAAACACTTCCTACCCCCAAGTGTTTACATGAGAAACCAAACATGTATATTCCTTTCTATTGCTAGATAAGAAGCGTTAAACTTCCTATGTTTTGAGCCTACTAAGGCTTTAGACAGCACCTGACATGACACTCCCCTAAGCAACTAGAGAATTATACTCTAGGTTACTCTAGAATAGATGGGGTGCAAAACTGACTACACAGCCAGGTGAACAGCTACAATTTGCAGTGGCTGAGATGATGACTTAAGAAATGTGGCATACCTCAGCAGACACAGGGCAGAGCCTGTTTGTTCTAATCAGCCCTGATCGCTGGAGTGTTTTGTCGACTTGGGTAGCAGACTGCAGGAAAGATGTGGTACCCACTTTGGAGCAGAAGGGATGATAAGAGTCTTGGCAAATCAGAGAAGAGTCTTCAAGAATATGAAAGACTGTTGCAAAGAAGAAGGGAGTAATTTTTTTCTTCCTGTTCATGACTGATAGGGCAAGACATAGTACTTTTAAACTACAGCCTCAGAATTTAGTTCGGATTTTTTTTTTTTTTTTTTTTTTTAATGGCAAGGATATATACTTTGAGTGCTCATCATTTCTCAGAATAGCTTTGACAGAAATCTGTCAGGACTAGGACAGGTAAAGCTGATCCTGCCTTGGAGCAGTGGATGGAATAAATGACATCTAACCTCCTGTGATCCTGTACAGATGTATTTAGAAGTGTTTCTCTCGATACAGTTGTCACATTTCCCACCAGTAAGGGAGTAGGCATTCTGCCTCTCGTCAGGCAAAGCCTCATAAACCCAGGGTTTAATGTTTTGGCTTCTTTTAAGACCTGGGGTCTAAATAAAGTTATTTTCTTAACTGACTGCCTTGGGTTTTAAATCCATATTTCAGCATCTGACTAGAGACACGTTTCACAACTGCTGAGTGTTTACCAGTTAGTAAGTTAGTTCATGTAAAGAAACCATAAAGGTTTTCTTCTAACATATCAAAGACATTTCTGGGTGGACTGGCAGGGCAGCGGGGAGATAAATTTTTTTCAATTTTTTAATACTAATTTGACGCATCACTGTAGCTGAAAGGGACAATAGCAAAATCATTGTCCCGGTGCATTCTTGCAGTGTTTTTCTTTGTTCTTGTTGCCTGAAGTTAAACGTTAATGTGCTCAAGCACAGAAGGAACAACTTAAGCCAGCATTAGGTCAGTCTCATCTCCCAAAATTGAAAGGACAGCCAGTTTAAACTGGTTCCACAGTCTTCCAAATTATTTCCCCGGTCTCAGATGTATTACCTTCTGAATTTTAGATTTGGTTTTTTGTGTACTGTAGGGCTTTTGTCTGCTGGTCCAGGGCAGTTAACCTGAGGGTTATTTGTGCATTTTTAGTGTATGTATGCTGTACAGTCTGCAGATTTTGTAGGTAATGATTAGAATCAAGGTTTGCTCTGGCTATCCTGTTTGCTTGTAAATGAAAGGATAGAATAATATCTGTTTTTCACTGTGTTTAGAAGAACTATGGACAAATTCCTGGTATATATTTGGAAACAAGTGATAGAAGAAACACAGCTTTCCTTTTATAAATGCAGGTTTTAAAAATAATTAACCTTTAGAAAACTTCTGCTAGGAAGTTATTTTTTCTCACCTGATTTTATCTTTTTATAGACAGGAGAGAAAGATAAGCATCTTCTCACGTGATCCCTGCTCTCTGCTTTAGATATCTACCTTAGAAGCAGGAGTACCTGTCTCTGCCCAGTGACCCCACATGGCTGCCCGAAATTACAGAAAGATAACAATGACTCTTGCAAAGTAAGGCAAAATTTGGGTATCTGCTTAGGGCTGGATTAAAGCTATTCCAGATTGCGATAGGGAAAAAAGAGAAGAAGGAAGTGAAGAGCCTTAATCTAAGTCACAGGTAAGACGAGTGTTCCTTTAATAAAGGAAAGGCCTCACACCCTCTGTAATACATGCCAAAAAGTGAACAATTGACCGTACTGTAAATGGCCTCTCTTACTGGAGCAGCGATTGTATTCAGTGCAACAGCGAGTACTGGAGAAGCTAATTGCTAGAGCCAGGAAAGAAATGCAAGAGCGTGATTTCGCTGGGACTTTGTTCTGAGACAATGTGTTACAGGAGTAAGGAACCAACCCATTCTCCTGAAGGAAGGTAGCAAAATCAAGCTGACAATAAATAGAACTGGCTGATAATGCCTGTTCTGGTTACTGAGAATTGCAGCCAGTGTCCTTCTGCTCAGCGTTTGAGACTGTCTTTGTGCATTTAACTTCTTGTGATGTACTTGTCTGCGTGCATCAGTCAGTAAGCAGGTTTTTGTATTTCTGAGAGTCAACCCAACATTGTGTAGGGTGAGGAGTATGAAGAAAACCTAATGCAATATGTCTTTCTTCCATTGCAAGTCTTAACAATAGTACTTAAGTTATTAAATTGCAAAATTAAGCAAACACAGCAGTTAGGCATCTTGTAGAAAAGTTGAAAATAACAGTAAGAGGTTATTTTATATGAAGAGCATGAAATACTGTCAGTATGATGCAATTTTTCAAGAGCTGTTCAGAGCAGATGTGCAAGCATCCTGTATCCAGCATCAGTGATTCATGTGGTCCTGAGCCATATCACCATGTGTTGATGGTGACAACAAGGAATGACTAGGAGGAGTTTTTTGAGGCCCTGATTAAGGAATTTTTAAGTGCTTTTAAGGACGTGGTGAGTTGTATTCTTTTCCCCGAGACCGTTTGAATGGGATTTAATTCTATGCTCAAGCACTTTTCCTGAAAGTGGGTGTCTTCTGGAATCAACTTCCATTTCCATTTGTGGTCTAGTGACAGCCCCCACCTGGATTTAAAATGAGGTCATTGGACCTGAAAGGTGAGGGTGAAGGTATCTAAGTAGCTTTCATGGAGACTTCGTTGCCTGTAGCTACTTTCATCTTAAATAAGGAAGTGTGGCATGTTTGTATTCACAAATCCTGTTGTGCAATGCTCTGTCTCAGTTGGGGCTGTCTGTGTCTCCATACTAATTCTGAGGGCAGCTGCAATTTCCTCCATTTCATGTAAATTAGCTTCAGCCTTAAAGCTCCTGGCAGGTCGCCAGCATAGCCCTCTTTGGCAAAATTTGGATTCATCTGGGCAAAGGTATTAGCCCTTTTACTTCAAAGGCCTTTATTTAGGCAAATATTTCAGTATTTTAAAGACAAATACTTAGGAAAATTTATATCTTTGTGACAGATGCATTCTGTAACTGCTAGAATAGTCGTAAACAGAGATAAATAAACACAAAATAATTAAAATAATGGTATACATTCTTGCTGCTTATCTTGAATATTACTATAAATGCCACTGCACCAGTGCCATTAAAATGCATGTCAGGAATTTTCCTTGGCTGTCTCTATGCGGCCTTTTAAGATCATTCAACTACATAATGACTTTTAAAGATATTCTTTTTGAAATTGAAGGACTTTTTTTCACAGCCTAGCTGAAAAATATATTCCACAGATTTTCAATGCAGGTTTTAAAGATATCTTAATTCCATCTCTCTGATTTTTGGAAAACGGTTAAACTTTTTAGATTGCACAATAATTTTGTGTGTTTGTGGTTCATACAATTATTCTGAGAATATTTTTAACTTTTACATCATTATAAATACTCTAGCTGTTCTTTGTTTTATTCTGGGGCTATGCTGTTTTTTTAAAAGTCAGATTTAATTTTTTTTTCTGTAAAGATAATAAAGGTACTTAATTCTTCCTTCTTCTATTCTTTCAACAAGGATCACATTCATAGATTTCCCAGGCACCCATTATTTAAATTCTAGTTCTACCTGAACGGTGACAATAAAATAGCACGAAAGCTTCATGTTCATGGTGTCAGACTGATTTTGACTTTAATTAGTAAGCAAATAAGATTTATCTTTTCCAGGTATCGCTGCCATGTAGTTTCTTGGCCTCTTAGAATCAAGATGTGTTTGTCCTGTATGGATTATCATCAATAGAAGTAAAAATCCTGAAGAAGAAATTGGAGCTGTGGTTCCATTTGTGCAAACGTTGTTTTTACCTGATATCCTCATGTCTGCAAACCCTCCAAAGCACAATGGAATTCCACAGGTGTTACCAAAACCACCATCTCAAGACACTGCTTGTCATTGAAATGACTGACTTTTCTCTTTCCTATTACTGTTGACATGCAAGATGATAAGATCCCAGGCTGTTTGTAGCATCTAAAGTGTTTTCCAAGGCTGGTATTTAGAAAAATGTCACTATATTTGCACTATAGTAACTGGAGGCACTTTGCAACTGACTGTCCCCTTGTTCCTGTAGTTATTGAGCCAGCATTCATAAAAGCTCCCAAATTTTAGGTCATCTATTGTTGTATGTACTTATATCATACCTGCTGTTATATCCTCTCTAAGATAAACAGTGCCAATCATTTTAGTTTCTATTTAAGAGCTTTTCTGTGGCTTTCTCTGGGCCTCTGTAATTTCACACAGTACCTGGTCAGCCACGGAAGCCCTCTCTGCACAGGAGGGTGAAGGCACCTGGTCTGCCTTGTGATTTTCCAGGGTGATAAAAAAATTATATAGATATTCATTCTTCAGGAGTGGATTGAAAATTTGAGAGTAATACAGGAAAACATGGTTTATTGTTCTGTAAAATATGGTTACCTTTTGTAGCTGCTGTAGCTGGTCTCCTGGCTGGATGCTTTAGGTAGTTAGATTTTTAGAAACTTTTCTATGACAGTGGGCAGATAGTATAGTCTACTGTTTTACTTGTGCTGGAAAATTGGCTGTGTCATAAAGTAAAGAGATAAACATACCACTTCTTAGGGACACTGAAATATCCATTGTGACCGGTCATGGCCAGCGGATATGACATCCACAAGGTGATGGATGTCTCTCCTTGCACAATTTAAAAAAGACTAAAAACTTTCCTTGTGTTATTTAAAATCTTGTAACTCTGGGAAGCATACTTTTGCCTGAAGAAGGAAAGAATTTGATTTGAAATACTATCTCAAACACAATCAAAGCTGGTGGATCATAAACTTCTTGAAGATTCACCTTCTTTTAATCATAATCTGTATTTTAAAATGGATATTTGTTTACCAGACAAGTAATTTTAAAGGGAATTAGGTAGTGGCTTGGGTACAAAGGGTATCAATTTGATCACAAAGAATCAGAATTTCATTTAAATAAACCACAAAAGTTCTCAGACCTTGGAATACTGAAAGACAAGTGTTGATGTATTTTCTCAATGTATTTTGTGTACGTAAAAATCCTACTAATGTGAAGAATGGAATAACTGCCTAATGCTTTGGCCAAATATGTTGTGATTAGTCATGCCTAATGTTATTGGCACAGCTCACCTTTATTTTGAATGCTGGTAATTTCCATAACACAACTCATGCCCCAGCTAATTACTGATTGGGGTAGAGTTCCAAAGTATTTTGTTTTCTTAAAGTTATTTTTTAACACAGAACATTTCCCTGATCATGCACAGGTGAGAGTGTGGTGGAAGCAGTTTGAAGGCAGTAGCACAGATAAGCACAGAGGACAGGAATCAGGAATGTCTTAAACCAGCTTTGCCTGCAAGTTCGTGAGTCACAAAACTGTGTCTTGGAGTTACCGACCTTGATCTCAAGCTTGGCCTGGAAACTGGACCAGAGCTTCATACCTGAAAACTGGCACTCCACCTCTTGCTGTGTGGAGATAGTTCTACTCTGTGTTCTGTGTCTGTCACTGCTACCTGTTAATCAAAATTAAAATACCATCCCCAGAAGGTCCAAACCACTCGGAAAGGTCCACTGAAAGAAGCTGGCCATATCCAAAATATGTGTTTGCTATAGTGAGGTGCTACCAAGGAACTTACAGCATCAGATAAATCCCCTTTATAATTCTGCAGTCCTGCTCTCCTGCAAAGAGCATTAAACTTCTGCAGGTAGTGAAGAAAAGAGAATAAAAAGAATAATAGAAAAGGAATGGGTGCAGATGAAATCCACATTTCCATAGACAATACCACTAATTGAACTAAACAGGATGAACTCTTGCTTGTGCTAACTGTTATCAACAAGATTTAGTGGAAGATTCAGCTGTCAGATGATAATTTCTCCATTAGATACTCTCATACAAATTAAATGGAACAATCAGTGCCTGGGACTGCACCAAAAGGAGCTAAATCTGCAACCGCTTTCTGTTCATAAAAATATAAGAAAAACCAAAACCATCGGCACTGCCCATGCATGTTAGCTGCGTCCAAAATTTGGGATAGTCTTGGGAAAAAACTGCCTGCCTAATGGACAGGCTTAACACATGATAAAATGACAAGTGCAGATACAGATTTCAGGATCTGCCTGCTACGTAGGTCCGGAAAGTGAGTTCAGACCTGTGCACAGCTAGCCTTTGACTTCTGCTTGTTTCTGGGTTACTCATATGGCCAAGAAGACGCTTTTGGGAAGGGAGGTGGGCATTATCGGTACCATGGTCCAGCTGGGCCATGTGATGCAGAGAGGTTGAACAACTTGCTCGAGGTTTGGCAGTGACAACGACAGGATCTGAACCTTGATCAGGCTGTGCACCTGGGCTTGCTCGGTGCCTTCCACCACTGCATCTACGTGAAGGAAACTGAGATGTCTTGGCTGCCTGTACTATCCCCTATTTTCTGAAGAGTAGCTTTTGCCTAATATGTTATAATTGTGATGCATGTTAAAATGTGCATTTCTGTACTATACACAATGTATATACCAGAGTTGTAGTTGTTCCCAACAGCAGTAGTTAATTACTTACGGCTCTGTGTGTAAATAGTTGCTTTTATTTTAAAATGGCTTTAGGGTGCATTTGGGACTTTATTAATGACAGGCAATAGCCAGAACCCTCAGCCTTCCTGAATGTGATCATCAGTTCAAGATGTCTGCACAATATGGGGATATTTCACCCTATAGAGGAATGTAGGTAAGATCTCTTTTTAATTAGAGGGCTAGGAAAAAAAAAAAATCATCACTTCAGGGAGTGAAATGTGCTTAGAGGTCTTAGCTGAGCTTTTAAGTCCATTTGATGGAACCATCAGACATATTTACCAGCCTCGGTCCTTGGAGGTGAGTGTTTGCTCAGAGGTCTGGGACTGACTCTTCAAGGGGCTTGCACACTGCAGGTATTCAGTATAAATTCATATGCATCAAGCACTCAGACAAAGAGAAGTGTGGAGGAACCTGCGTCCCGGCTGTTTACACAATGCACCTCAATTGCCCGAGAACAGAAGACATCTGTTTGAGAGCTCTACATTGCAAATCCTTTACGTGGGTCGAATTCATCATTTTAAGAAAGGGAGCGGCAAGATGAGAGGAGCAGGATGGTTTACTGTAAAGTTGCTTTGGTGTTTGAGAAATGGAGAAATTTGGTTGAATTGTACTTTTCAGCCGCGACTTGCCGCCGTCCATCACTCTCTGCCTTAAGAGTCATCGGGATTCTTGTGGTGAGCGCAGCTTGCTGCCAGAAAATCTCAACTTTTGTTAATGTATAGGCATTCATCATCTGCTGTTCATTAACACACATATTGCTAATGCCTGGCAATGGAGCGAACATTTTTCTAGAGTGGGGTCGAAAAACTAATTATTCACCATATGGTGGCCGGCTCAGCAACAATTGCTGAAGCCATGGAAGCAAAAGGAAGTTGGCTGGTTGATTTCTTTGGGCAGTTTGCACAGTGATGACTCTCTTGACACATGCCATTCATGTGGCCGCTGCATAACAGATGGGCTAAGGCTGGGAACTGTGGAAAAATCATGGCAGAGATCTGGTGGCAGCCTCTGTCTTTTTATCCTTCAGAATGACTTTGGGTCACGTGGGCTGTGAAAATAACAAGTAGGGGATTGTGCTCTGAGGATTTCCCTGCTTCTTTCATAAAGCCAGAGCGTAATTTTGACTGCCTTTTCGTATTTTGTTTATTAAAGGGATCAGGGTTTTAGATGAAAGAGATTACTTGGTTTGTGGTAGGGGGCTGTGCTGTGCCCATGACACTCGGCTCATTGTTAGCAGGAAAAATGCTGGCAGTTTGATAAGGGATAAGAAAATGGAGGGGTTTTAAATTAAAATTTAAATTACTCCTTATTTGTTCTTTTCTCATTTGTAAATCTCACATAGGCAAGTTAAGATAAGAGCTGTTTTAGATTCAGAATACTCAAACCTGAAACGAGTTAGTGTTTTTTCCATAGGAGCTTAGTAAGGGAGGATAAGATTAATTTGAGCATGCTGCCTTTGCAACTTGTATGCTTTCTGGTTTTCATATCGTCCCGACAATGCCTGAATGGGGAAGGCACCGAAAGTTTCCAAGAAGAGGTTTGCTGAGCTTTAGTGCCATTCAAAATTAAATCGGCTGGGTTTCAACTATCTGCAAATTAAATTTTAATTGATTATAGCAAATTGTGACAATTGAGAATTTTCTCATGTCTCCTTTCACAAGAGTTGGGAGGAAAAGTTGATGAGCAGCAGAGGTATTGCCAGATCCCTTCTGAAGCTGCGCAGCCTGCCCAGACGGGTGCTGGTCAGACTGGTTGTAGCAGACGTAGGATGGACAGGAAAGGTGAAGTGAAAGCAGGACTGTGTGTGAGGTTACCCTGCATGAGGGAAAGTTTGCAGATGAATCAATCACAGTCATCTGGGATTTGGGTCCATCTTGTCAGGAACAAAAGATGAAGTTTCTTATGTGAAATGTGGTATGTGAGGTCTTGATTTGGGATTCTCATTCCGTAAACATTTCTTACTGTCATATTTTATCTAAATATATACAGGGCCTCCCTCCCCCTCCCCCCCCCAAAAAAAAAGCAGAAAGAAATGAAAACCTCTCACATAGCAAACTTCAAGCAGTATTTTACAATTCACTGTTTTCAAGATTTCTCTTCATAAGCAAACAGGCACGTGTGGCTTATCGTTGTGGCGTTACACTGTTGGCTGTTCACAAGCAATAAGCAATACTGTCATTTCTGTAGCTGTGTGCTGCAGAGACAGCATAGTGACACTGAGCAGGCCATCGGGTGAATGCCATGGGGCTTTCAGGGTCCTCACATCTGCCCTCATGCAAACCCCATTTTCCATTCTTCCATATCAAAACCTGGCCTGTTGGTTTCGGGATCTGCTGTTCTTGTGGTAGTGCTCAGGAGGAGCCTTTTCACAGGCTGATGTTCACTGCACTGGTGCAAGTACACAGGAGAGATTGAGCAAAAAGAAAATAGCGTGTTTTTATCTTGGATTCTTCTGTCACTGTTTACAACAGGCCAGGGGTAAATAGCACTAGTTTTCATTAGGGCATAATACTTTCCCATAGGTGATCAGGGGAACACAATTTACCAGCTCTATCTCCTCTATGAGAAGGAAGTTCGCTAGCCCACAACGCTGCTGGCACTGAGTATTTCTTCTGGAGAAGGAGTAAACCAGTGTGTTTTATTTGATGAACTTCCTCATCAGGTTTTTTTTCCCTGCATTGATCTGAGCAAGTGGAATGTGGGGATACGCCGCATTCCCCTTAGCCCTGTCGTGTGTCACCTGCATTTCTGGGCTCTTGTGATCTCCTTGGTCCGTGATGGCTCTTTTCGCTCAGCCGGTGCTTACTCCACCTTTTCTCAGTGGTTTCCCTATCTGCATTAGAGAGAGGGATGCTCCTGTTTTTAACAAGAAGTGGGTCCAGCAGATTAAGACCATTATCCTCTAGCAGTTGCTGGAGAAAATTTCTGTGTTTCAGTGCACTGCTAGGGTTAGACTGCTAGAGGGCTGGATTTTCACGTCACTGCTCCTCTTTAGCTTTTGGAGGTAACTCCAAACCCCCAGCACCTAATCAGGTGTTCCTCCACGTCTGCTCCACCCGCTCAGCTGAGCTTGCAGAGCTGTCTGCTGACCTGGCTGGAAAAAGTCCCTCAGATTTTGCATAGAAATTTGCAAGGAATTCTTATGGTTGCAATTCACAAATTTGAATGCCTGCCAAATGTGATGGCTAGTAGTCCTTTTCCCATGAGAAAAATCCAGAAGAGGATAAATATTTATGAGGAAAATTCAACACAATTCCTAAGGCCTCAGGTGAGGTGTAAAGGCATTTTGCAGGTTTGAAGAGAGGAGAAGATGGCATGAAAGTGTGTCCATATATTCAGTTACACATAAACATACAGTATACATACATACGCACTTCCATGCCATTTCCCAGACATGCACATATATGTATACAAGCATATATTTAAAAGCAAGATCATTTATTTTAAAAATAAAAGGTGCATATTAACAATACTGGGTCACAAAGCATTAAGTCAAACAACCTAAACGTAAGAGTGGTCCTTTTTTAGAATGCCAGATGTTGCCCTAAGACTGATGGAAAAACTTTGCAAACCGGTTTCTTCATAAAGTGCTTCTAATTCAAAAGATGATTTCGTAGTGATTTCATCATACACAACTACTCATCTCTTTGTCTGTTGTTAGACTCTTATCTGAGTATTTTACTAAAAGTATGTGTGTTCTTATTTTTACAGTGCAATTAGGGACGTGTAATCTGCGTTCCTACCCTGCTTATGAAATACATTAAACATACAGGGTAATCTTTAGACTTTAAAATCTAAGAAACGGTTTGGTATGAAGGAGGTGAACAGCCCAAGTATCTCTGTTGGGGTCAATATCCCAGATTATGTTCCAGTTACAGAAGACAGGAGTTAATTTGTCTCTGTGTTAATAGCTAATGAGACTTCGAATGATACAGTTTTTCTTTTGTAATCAGCTGGAATACCACACATCGTGGGAAACATAGGTTTTAATATGTTGACTGTTTTGCTTGAAGTGCTCTGGAAGACTGAAATTTGGCAGAAATATTTCTCAAATCAGAATTTGCTGTTGCTTGCTCAGGTTCAACATGAGCTGGAGATGGGGGTGGGCTGTACAATGATTCCTTGTGTGAAAATTCATCTGTTGTTGTGCTTTGGTGCTTCTGCTGCTCACTAAACAGTTTTGTTTTGGAAGTTTGCTTCCCAAGAACCTTACCAAAGTGTTCAGGTTTTTAAAACAGGTGATAGATAAGCATACTGTTTTGTTTTATGAATGAAGATATGTTGCAGGAAAAAGTTTTGGTTTTGTTTTTTTTTTTAATTGAACTAAATACCAGACATTCAGACATTGAAGTGTAGGGATTAAATTTAGCTTTTGTTTAATCCCCTCCTATGCAACCAGCAAGAGACGAGCTTTAAAGCCCAGATATAACGAAAAATGCCTTTTTGTGTCGAGGCACAAGATCTGCCATGACCTTCATCTAGGGAACTGGTGAATGCTTGCATGGCAAAAATATCTCTATAAATTGCCATAAATTATGGATACAGAGCAATGCAGCCATTTCTGGCTAAGCCCTGGAGCCCAGAGTTTGCTGCTTGATCCAGTCCTCCTGAATCATAGCACAATCCTTTGCTGAGCTGATGGACACACCCATTTGCATAGGATATGTGGTTTATTCTGTTGCTAGGATAAAATGCCTTTTACTTTAAGAACAGCTGAATTGTGTTGCTCTCATCCTTGTTTAATACACATCTTATGTAGATGATATGCACCAAATTGGTTTAAATGGGAGATTAAGTGAGGGATATGTGGTGATTATACATGCCTCTAAGTGTTAGGTTGGATATTTAAAACTTTGCTGTGTGTATTTTTTCTAAGTCCATTCACTTAGAAGGTAATAAAAAATCCCCAATCAGAATATAGGGATATTTCTGAGAAGAACATCTTAAATACTTCTTGAATTAGCTTCATCTCAGCTTCGTCAGCCTTATTTGCTGAATCATCACAAGTGTTTACTGGATGTTTTGGGTTTGCTACCATCTCCACAGTGCTGAAGCGGGCCATTAACTCAATATAGTTTGGGAAATACTCCATTGTCATTCTCCTGTCACACATTAGCAGTTTCAGAGCCATAAACAATGAAAAGAGAAAAAAAGAGAGAGACTGGATATTTTTTCCTGTATTCTCCTGTGTTTTATTTACACTATATGTTTTCATCCTCCAGCAGTTGAGTTCAAGCAGATGGTTTAAATGGGAGATTAAGCACGGACTGTGCAACCCCTTTTTTTGGGGATCTCAGCCAAAATTCTAGTGTCCATTTCCCAGGAAGCCATTCAACCTGGATTAGATTTTAATTAGATAAGAGTGGAGAGCAAACTTCCCTGCTGTTAGTTATAATTCTTCACAGAAGAAAATTTGTTATAAAACTAGCACTAAGCACTGAACTTGACATTCGGAGGGGACCTCAAGCTGTCTGGAAGCCCCCAGTGAGGCAAAGATCAGCTATAGTTGTGCTGCTCCTGACTAATTTGTCTCATGGGCTTCTGAAGGCCTCCAGCGGTGGGGTCTCTGCAACCCAGTTGCAAAGTAACCCTGTTGCACGTACCCTTCTTGCAAACGACTAGGTTTCATGGGTTTGCCATTGCACTCGAAAGCGATTTAATTTAGAGCCCTGGAAGACTTTTGGGTGTGTCTGCAGTCAGAGTTTAAAGCAGGTTGCTTCAGAGTAGCTGCAAATGGCCTGGCACGTAGGGATGGTTATCCTGGCACAAGTAAGGTTAACCCCATTACTGTGCTGTCAATACTTCTGTGGCCTCATAAACCTGTGCTCCTCTTAATGTCACAAAATGCCTTGCTTGTTATTTGATCTGGCCACCTTTACACATATTTCATCTGATGTCTGTGTCAGCCTTGGCTTTTTGTATTGCCTGTCAAGTGTACCTAAAAAATATTGATGGTAAACAGGTCTTGTGGTTTTCTTCTATTTGCCAGAGAGTGTGTAATGTTATTCCATTTACGATAATGTTCTTTGCATTTTACAAAGACTGTACGATGAATTACCTATATGAATTATATTTCAAAGTTGCTGAAAGTTGGCAAAAACACAAGCAAAGTGACTGGTGAGCCGATTGCTTTATGATAAAAGTAGGAGATGTCAGAAAAGATGCCAGGCACTTGTACGTATTGCAGGAGTTTAAGTCTATACATATTCACATAACTAAATAGAATAAATGTTTGTGTAAACTTGGTAAACTTGCATTGGTAAACTTGCCAAACACATGATGTGGTGGACACTGGGATTGATGAAAATGACAAAACCGGGGATGTGTGAAGGGGTGATAGTTTCCTAGTGGCTTAAGTGATAGTGGTACCCTTATGGCACAGCAGAATGAGAATACAAGTATTTGTGGTCTGCAGATTTTGCATATAAAAAGACTCAGTTTTGGTCCGCCACAGTTTAGCAAAGAAGAGTATTTTTTCCTCCATGTAGCTTTGGTCTCATGCAAATTTATAACAGCCCTGTAAACTTACATGTATGGACACACACAAGCATATAGATGCTGTTAGACTCAACAAACTCTGAGCTTATTGATATAGGTGTGTGATATGGCTGTAGCTGCAAGACAGGAATCTTATTTTCTCTGGTCGCTTAGTGCAGGTGACAGTTTTCCATAACCCAAAAGTTGTTTCTGGCATGTACTGTCTGCTAAGGAAATCCTCATGAACTGTATTGCGGAAAAAAAAGCAGAAGCTTGAAGACAAACAATGGTTTTGGAGGGAGAAAATATTTTTTCCCCATCCTAATAATGAAAACTTTATTAAGCCCAATGTTTTTGATTTTTTTTTTTCCTAAAAAACAGGATTTGTTGGAGAGGGAGAAATAGATCTCTCTGAAAAAAATATAAAAAGGAGATATGTGTGTTGACAGCTGGGATGTGTTGATGTGGTGGCTCTTTTCTGTAGCTATTTAATTTTTGTTCTGAGAATGTTACACAGACTCAGGCACTCACTAATACAGCAAATAAGGACGCACTGCCAAAGCAAATTCCAGCTGTGAACATGCAACCAGTTCTGTGGCCCGAATAGGAAAATACCCTATGCCTAAATTTAATTTCCATGCACATTTGTCTATTTGGCTGCTCCCTCGGTCTTTGAACAAGTGCAGTTTTGCAGTCAACGCAGAAGCCGACCCCATCATTCTAATAATAATGAAAATATTTGTCGCATGGGATGTTTGGGTTTGCACCTGAGTTTTCATTAATATGACCTGAGTGAAAGCCAAATCCTCACGTACGGCTGTAATTTGACTGGCAGGTGGGTGTCCGCCTGAGACGCAGGTAGGAGATATGTGCAGCCTTGGTAGGGGTGGCAGGGACCGACTACTCGCTGGCAGGATGTCCCACCTGATGTCCCCTGGGTGTGAGGATGCAGGAGCTGTGAGGGTGTGAGCTCTCAGGAGCTACCTGCCTGTAAGACAACATTGGTCTTCAGTGCTGAAGCACTCGCGGGTTAATGGGAGGTCCGCAGCAGGGGTCCCTTCCCACCCTGTGGCAGTATCAGTGAGACATATTGGCTGAGCCGCTGCTGTCATGTGGCAGTGGGGTTGCTTCCCACACACCGGCCTTTCTCCTGGGCCCCTCCAGTGGGGCAGTGACGGTACTTGCTGACCTCCGCTCGCTGCCTCGGAGCATGGGACGAGCTGTCGCCGATGGTGAAGAGAGAGGTTAGTGACCAAACCTGTGCTTTGCTTCCGGCAGGCACCCAGGGGGATCAGAACAGCAATGATCACAAACAACATATCTTCTGCAAGGTTTTAGGCTTGGGAGAGAGCCTTTGGGAACAGGGAGCCATAAGAAAATGCCTTGGGAAGTATTTCTGGGCTCGGGGAGCCCAGCCTTGCGTCCAGGCGTTTCGACTGAGGTGGTAGGCACTTTCGCGCAGCGTGGCTGGGCTAAGGCTGGGCCACGCCAGCGCTGCTGGGGGGAGCCTCCAGGAGGGGTGTGCTGGCCGTGCCCGCGTACCCGCGTACCCTGCGGCCACCCTCAGGGCGTGAGCCGGGTTTAGCCGCGCTCTCACGAACTCCTAGTGAGGTCGGGAGCAGGACCTGCCTGGAGAGCAAAGCAGTGTCTGCTAACCTCGCCTCCTGCTTTGCTTTGAACTCACACTTCTGGAGATTCCTGGTTTTGCCCCAAAGTTATCTGTGCAAAACAGGAGTCATCAGCAGAACTTTTAAGTGTTTGAACTGACTGATTTTTGTTTGTTTCTTTTTAAAGGGTGACGAAGATTGGATCGGATATATTACTATTTAGTGCTGCGGTGCAAAATTGAATTTCACTGAGCAGTCAGACAGGAGAAATAAATACTTTCAGACACTTAGCTGAAACATACTGGATGAATTAGATTTAAGGTCTAGATGCAGTTAAAGTACATTACCTGTACCTGATGTTATCCTGGAGCCAGCCCTAGGCCTTACACATACGGGGTGGAGGCTATAGGAATATAGTTGCAGCTTTCTGTGCCCAAGTCCAGGGTTGAAGACACAGTGGGACTGAGCCGGGCTGTCTGCAGAGCCAGAGCATTCAGCTAAACAGGCCCAGAAATGTTCTGCCGAGCTGAGGTCAGAGAGCTCCTCGTGTTTTGGGCAGTGGACCTTGAGAGTCAGCAGCTGAGTCCCCCCGAGCCATGCTCTTCGTAGAGCTAAGGGGTGTATTTCTTGAAAATGTCTCAGGAAATTATTTCCCATTATGTTCTGCTGTGGCTGTCGCCATTCAATTTTGCTTTCCTGTGGAACATGGTGGATACAAATATGGAAGACAATTATCTTTCAAATAATCTTGTGCTTGGCGTGCTGTCTGTATTTCATTACAAAATTCACTAACGCTGAAAAAATAAATTAACCAAAAATCTTGGAACATTATTATCAAGAGCATATAGGCTTGTAGTTGAGTTTGGTCTTGCTTTTACTAAACCACAGACTTTGAATTCTGATTAAGCTGTGTTTCAGACTCTGAACTGAAGGTATCTAACACTTTTCTTACTTCATATTCTTTCTGAATAAGCTGCATAAGTTATGGTACAGATAGGTCAGAGCTATAACAGCCTTAATAAACTACTGATCTCTGAACACAAGGATTAATTCAGCTTGGCTCCCACTGAATTTGAATCTCATGTTTGTCATGTTTTGCTTAGGGTTGCAGATTGCCTTTTTTTGGGAGCACCCTTTCCTCAGAGCATGTACTGAAGTATTTATTAGAGCAGAGGGGAGCAGCTCAGAAGGAGCCTCGATCGAAAGTGCGAGTCCTCTGGTGCCTGGGAAGCCGCAAGCTCGGGCTGAATCTTCTCCGTGGTGAGGAGAGAAGCAGTTTCCATCCAGCCTTCAGCCTCTCTGTTGAGCAGCGCGTAGCACAGCCGTGTGCTTTGCTGAGTCTGAGGCTGGTGGAAACCTGCCCATGTCGTTCTTGGTGCCTGCCCAGGAATCCCTCCTAGGCTGCTTGGTATAAGGCTGTAAAACTGATCCAGAAGCAGAGCGTTCTTCTTCCTCTTCATCACTCAGCTGTTAAGTAAACAGTCTTCCCAAATTTAAAAAAGAAAAAAAAAAAGGAAATTTTACCGAAATGTGTCATATTCAGATTTTAATTTTAAATATGTAGCTGTACATTGAATTCTGCTGTACATTGAATTCTGCTGTACGTTGAACAGCTGTTAGAACCAAAGTGACTGATAAATAATATTATCTTTCTGGCTTCTAACTGTTTAGTGGGGCAGAAAATGATGGGGAAACCAGTATTTGTTCAGTGAACAAAGGAATCAAACTATTTAATTTAACTAAATGAATGAACACCGATAATGGAATTTTCTTGTCGTCTATTAATTTTACTAAAGAGACCTCTAAAACGACTGTAACGGTTTTGTCCCTTCCATGCCATCTAAGGGCCAGACTGTGAATGTCATATACCGAGAAACAGTTGCTGATATAAGTAATACAACTGGCATTTAATTGGTGTAACCTCACTGGCATTATTTTCATGACTACTGAAGGATCGGTCAAAGATTTTAGCCCGCTGCACTATATCCTTTTTATTTTGATTTTCAAATGCTTTTACAAGTGAACAGTGTATTATTGAGCCTCAAAACCAGAGCATTGTTGCTGACTACCCGTTACTAGTTAGCCAATACAAGAGCTATTGTGGGAGCTCTACCTTATGGGAAGAACAGCTGTTCAGCCTAATTATTACAGATTATTAGATTAATTTTTTAATTGAGTAGCCTAATTAAAGTAGCCCCCCTACTAGCAGTTAGGAAGAATATATCTATTATCTTGCATTCTCTTACTCCACTGCCACTGTGCATTCAGCCCCTTGCAGAATTGCCGCTAAGGAGGAGGAGGAGGACCGTTCAAAGTGGTCGCTGTGTTTGCATCAGTTGCCAACTTTCAGACGTATTCTGACAATAACAGGTTTTGACAGAATTTTTAAAGCATTTTGCCCCCCCGTTTTGGGGCGATGATGAATGTGCCGTACAGATGACCTTTACACAAGGCCGCATGCTAATATTGAGAACCGTGCCTTTGTTTGTCTGGAACAATGGCTGTCATTAAGAAAGCTGAGGTTGCCAATATGCCCCCCTGTTTCAGCGCTGGACCCTTCCTGATTGGGCACCGGGAAGCGTCATGTGCCTTTGACTGAAATGACATGGAAGATGTATGGTCCGAGTGCCGTCCTCAGCACCACTGCTGTGATGGGAAGAAAACCGTGCTGACCCAAATAGACCTGCGCTCAAACAATGTCGCACCAAACGAAGACAACATATTGGGAAGAAAAATGCTTGTAAACTGTGTGTGCTGGAAGATGTATTGGCCAGACGGCCATAGGGCAATCTTTGAACTATTGAAATCTTTAGAAATATTGTTTAGTTCTTGAACAATACTTACAAACCTAATTAATCAAGCATAGATGGTTATTTTCACTCTTTACATACTGCATCTTTTTGGGACAAGAATAGGGCTGTCACATTTATTTTGCCGACCACTTCCAGGTGCTTGCTGGCAAAAACAGGGTTTGAACATACATTTCAACAGCAATCCTCAAATAACGGCCTTAAGAGAGCTCCTGGCCTTCTCCCAACCCTTAACTTCAGTGCTTCAAAACTTCCTGCATGTTTCCATTTTTCTGTTTGTGCATGTCTTGGGCTACGACACTTCATTTTCTTTTTGCTTTAGTTCTTTTTATATTTAAGTATTGCTAGGAAGAAATCTGACGTCTTCTCCAGAACAGTATTTTAAACCTGACATGAACTTAATGAGTGATGGAGCAGCTAACGGCATAATTTTAGTGTCAAATCAATTGTATATGTACCTCTCAAGAGATGTGCAGATAAAATGTTCAGTATAAGACCTGTTATTACTCTTTTTTTTCCCTCCTGCTTCTACTACAATCTTATCTGTAGAAGCTCTTAGGAAATACTCATGCCATGAATTCCTCTTGAATTGGACATAAACTGAGGGCTTCAACCGCTTTCCAAAACTTAGATTCTTCGAATCCATGATCCTACCGATTTCCAAATTCTGGTATCTCTACATTTATATTACTGTTATTACAATAAATGTTTACTAGTTTCAAAATTTTTGACATACACCTTGTGGCAAAAGCCTTCTGGACTACTGAAAGTAAGTAACTTGACGTTTTTAATTACTTTTAAAAGCTATCATCATGTTTAGTAAGGCTTGAAACTGATTTGTACAGGCACTAAACTATTTATGAAAATGTTAAAAACTTTAAAATTCACCTCAAGCTATAAGGTACAGCAAGAGCCATAAAATATTGTCTCTTGTTATAATTAAAATCACTGAAACATCATTTTAATAGTTTAATACCAATGATTTATGTCAATTTAATACCAATTTTTATTTTTATATGTATTATAATAGTCACAGTAATATGTTCAAGTGGTCTGCTAAAGTTATCTTTCAGAAGAAAGTATATTTTAAATCAGTTTTGATCTTGGACTTGACTTTAAATGAACAGTCAGAGTTAAAAGCATGTGCGTGAACTGCCCTCAGAGGCAACTCTTTACCAGTTCAGAGCTTACTTACTATAGGAATGGGCATCCTTAAGCACATGCCTCACCGTGTTTAAAGGCAATGCAGTGAGATATGCCCATAAAATATGGAACTGTTGAATGCACCCAGGAACTTTTTTGCAGTTCTAGGTGCACATACTGATTAATATGAATTGCATGTTTGTTATTCTCTTTTTAAAGCACTGGTTTTGGCCTACCCCCCTAGTAACCTCACTTATGCGTATTTAATATAATAAACAGTCCATATAAAAGCATGTCCCTCCCAGCCAGACTTGAGGTGGTGTGGGAAAATGTTCAGCCGTTGCTTGTCAAGGTCTGTTGCACAGGGAACAGGAGTGTCCAGTGCTAGAAATCTTCCCATTTGCAGAAATGAATGGAAATAAGCCATTCAAAATGCTGTTTTGATCAGACTAGAAACATTGAACTCATGTAAAATTAAAAGCAATCCAAAGTACGTGGATCTTCAGGGTTTGTGCACACATACCTGATTACAAAATAAGGGTAGCTGTGTGGATCTACGGGCTAATTTTAAAGACGCTGAGCCGCTAGATCTAAGGAGACAGCTTTTTGTCTCCCAACACTCAAAAATCATCAACTGAACCACCTCTTCACTTGGCATTTAGAAATTCAGGATCTTTGTTTGTATTCTACAAAGACTGGAAAGGC
>NW_009223455.1:0-9711 GCF_000690835.1 Fulmarus glacialis | reverse complement strand
GGTGGTGAGTTAATAACTTTAGCTTGGTGGTTGCTGCTCCACTGTATAGCGTTTTAACCTTTTTCTCCACCTGTTTCAGTCCGTTTTAGAGGAGAGGATAAACGGCTTGTGCCATCACGGCGTTTCCAAGTCACCCCCACCCAGGGGGGCTTCCCTACCAGGCTGAGGGCAAGAAAGGACCCAAACCTCCTCGCATCCTGCGGGCCCACACAGGCATCGGGTAAAGGTGCTGCTGTGTTGGGTGTGCTAGCAAAGCTTCAGGAGGCTGCGGCTCCCTGGGGCGAGCAGAGGTGAGGTGCTCCCTGGGGCTGCGGCGGGGCAATGCCCAGATTAATTAGGCAGCGCTCGGCTGCGAGAAAGCGGCTGCCGGGCCAGGTAGACGTTACCTCCGTTTTACCTCCTCCTTCCCTGTATTGGACTCACTCTCTCTGTTTTACTTTCAATCTCATCTTCAGCAGCACCAAAACAAGCCTGTCTGAGATTTCTTTCTATCAGCTAATATTCTGTAGCATATTTCAGAAACCAGTGATACCATTCATCATGTTTTAAACGCAAAGGAAAAAACTATCTTTAGAGTGTATTTTCCATAGGTTGGAGCTCCTCTGCCTTTTCTCCAAGACCAATTTAAATACTGCTTACACTGGGAAATGGAAATTTCTATCATAAGGAAACTTATGTCGAGGTTAATGCAAAAGAAGAGGAACTGAGCTGTAAACCTAAACAGTCTAATTGTGAGATGTTACTCTGGCTGTTCAACGACGTAACATGTTAGGGTCCCCGATGACCTTATGAGTCAAATGATGTTTTGGTCACTGTCTCAGTATATCCATCCTCAGATGAGGATGGAGGTGACTTTCTGGCCCCGCTGTGATAGGAAGATAGTCAGCCCGCGTGTCGGGTAGTCTGCAGGCACCCCTTCATCCTCCTCCATCATTCACAAACTTTCTGCCTGCACCAGTTACACGGGTTTTATGTATCTCTGTACGCATGCAGTGAGAATAATATATAAGTCTTTCTGGGTTTTTTTTGTGCGTACGTCTACATGTCAGCTCAGCTGCTGAGCAAAATCCTCACTTACGGTTTTTTCCCAGAAATCTGATCAGCTTTTTGCGCATCTGCCAGGGTCCCCTCGGCCGCGGGCGTGGAAGGGGGCAGGAGCAGCATCCAAATCTGCCAACCTGCGCCGCATACAGGCTGCGTCTGGGTGGCGGAGGGTGGCGGCGGCGCTGGCAGTCCCAGCAGTCCCAGCAGCCCCAGTTACCATGGCACTGGAGACATTCTCCAGGCTTCTTCATATTCCATGAAAAAAATGCTCGGGGCAAACACCTTCTTTTGCAGAAATTTGGCATGACCGTCTCCTCCACCGCTGGCCTGTTCTTCCACCCATCTCCCCACAAAGAGGTTAATAAATGTTTACTTTTTTTCCTGTTTCCATATGGTTTGTTCACAGGCTTTTGCTTGTGTGTGTATGAATGCTCGCTCGCATTGACTGCTGTGAGGGAATTGTTCTACTAATGCTGGCCATCTTCAAATCAATGCCTGCACATAACAACAGAAAGTGCCTCAGATGTAGTGGTTTCCACAGGACTATTGTTAGGCCTTTGTTAAGCATTTTTGAACCTAATAAATAATGTCAAAAGTCTCTATCCTAGCCAAAAATGTTCCTTTTGAAACAGTTCTAATAGTATTTTTGTTCTGCGATGTCTCCCAGTGTTGTGAAGAATTTGTGCCTCACAATAGGAATCTGGTATATCGCGTGCCGCTTTGCCGTTTTTATGTATTTATTTATTTATTTATTTTGAGATGCGAACCCTTCTTTTTTGGGCAGGCATTCCCATTTCTTTACAAAAATGTTAGTTTTTCTTGAATGACCATATGACTTGGAACTTCAGTGCTGTAAACACTACTAAATTTCACAAACTACAGGAGGATCGAATCTTAATAATGATGGAATGAAGGGAAGAAAAACAGATCACTGAACTTAATTATATGCTATTTCAGTGAACCTCCTTTGTGTTTTGTTGCATAACTCATAATTAAATTAAGTCTAATGCAAGGTTTTAACAATTGCTTTATGCACTGAAAAACAATGATAACAGTGGTCAAAGATGATCACAGTAGTCCCCTCCGGCTGTAATATCTATTAATTTAGACCTTAATGACTATTTATTCTGGAAAAAGCTGTCCTTAATCAGTAGTTTAATTTGTGGATAATATTTCCATTTCTGTGGTGCAATACTGTGAAGCAAATCAAGCTAGGATGAAACGTATTTCCTAGACATTTTATTTCTGTGCATTTTCCTTTGCTTATTTTAATTGGGCTCTGGGGAAAAATGTCAAACATCACATTTCTGTGTATTTATATTCTCTGTGGCACCAAAGCTGTTGGATGCTGTCTGTATTAAACAACTGTTTATACTGTGGGATTTCTTTTAGTCATCTCATTTCAGCTTAGTGCTAAAAGAGACATTTTAGCTTGTTTTCCGGTTACAGTAGAAAAAAATATTAGAAGACCTACAGCAGAAACTGTGTAGTGAAGAAAAAAACTCCATTTGGGGCTTGATAAATCAATCAACTATCCTGATGATAGTTCAGTGGACTTACGTCTGTGTTCGTTTTCTTTTACAGTTGATGCTTAAAAAAAAAAAGAAATGTCCTTGCACAGGGATGCAGCATTCTCGCCCCTGAGCTATGGCAATGGTGCGGCAGTGGGAGGCAGGAGCGGGGACCGCCGGCTGTCGTGCCTTCCCCAGGGAACAGGGAATGCCGCCGGCCCTGGCTGATGGAACACTGGGTGCAGGACAGCACGCGATATCCCTTCGGAGCGGGACAAAAATGAGTGCTATCAGTGCATTTTTAAAGTGCTGATAAATCCTGGAATATCTTCACTTCTTCTGTTGATGTAGGAAAAGGGGATGAATTTGGGATGTGGAAAAAACACCCGAAGAAGCCCCTCTGAAAACGGAGATGCATGTTACCCATGCAGGGAATAATCAATTGTAGCAAAAATTTTAGTAATAGAATTTTTGTAGATTTTTTTAAACTGCTGTCTTCCAAATTTACCTTGTTATCTCAAACCAAAATAAAAGATCTCACTGGAGAAGGTTTTAGCCAGTAATAATGGTTTGCCATCCGAATTTAAATAACAGTATTATCGAAGTTTCTGCTAGAAAAGAAAAGAAAAAAACCCACACCTTAAAAGCTGTGTGGAAGTTTAAAAAAAAGTATTAAGAATTTAGTTTTGCTATTGAAATTATGAAGAAAAATACTGGATAAAACAGATCTATTGGCTAGGATAGGTACAATAACAGGTTTTTTAGTATAGTTGTGTTTTTCTTTTATGTTACAACATAAGAAAAATTTATGTTGGACTTTTTCCTAATATTTGAAAACTCAGTGTAATTTTAAACAGCAGAAATCTCTCTTTCTGAGATATATTCTACTTTTCGTGTAAACTTAGGTGGATCCAAATGAGTTTTAGAGTAAGGTTAGGGTTAGCTTAGAATTGTTTTGTGTTTCACTAAATAATAATTCTAATACCTTCAAGTTTTCCTTGTATGTTAGGTTGAACAACACTGAAACACTGCTGCAAGGCATGACCGATCAAGTCCCCAAAACCATGATACAAATGCTGCCATTGGTCTACTGTAATAAAGTGGAAAAATAATTTTTTATAAATGAGTGGAAAAAAAAAATTAGAGCCAAATATAAGAGGCTGTGAACAGCACCATTCTCAACACTTTTATATAAGTCTACAGTCAGATGGACCTATCAAAATAATAACACAAAAATAGTGGAATAGCAGCCAACTTCTTAAAATACACCAATTATTAACCACTGTACCAGAGTACAAAGCCACTGTTTTTAAAATGCAGGAGAATTCTGTCTTCTGAGGGTGAACTTTGCTCCTCATCTTGCCATTGTCTTTTTTTCTTAAGGACTTTCTTTCTCAGGAACCTGTCCCTGTCATTATGTAGGACAGCCCTGGGGAAGTAGCTGTTTTAGAGGCTTTGGAGGCTGGTGGCAGAGGCTGCAAAGCTGTGACGTGTGGTGGCTTCTCTGTCACCAAAAGTGGGTGCCAGGCAGAGGTTGCGTTGCAGTGGGTAAATTGCTGGCTGGGCATGGCGATGCCCACCTGTGTCCCCAAGGAGCAGGCTGGCATGGACCTGCGCGGTGGTCTTTGGAAAGGCTTTGCGAGGTCTCCTCCCTCCTCCTGCATCCTGGTGGCTAGTGCTCTGGGGTAGACTAATTCCTATCATTTGAAGAGTACTAAGGCAACGGGGGTCTCATCCCAGCTAGCGCCAGTGGGTGCTCCAGTTGTTGAAAAATTGAATAATAACGGTAATAATCATCTAATGGCATTGTCCTTTTTTCCTCAGACAGACTACCTGTAGCTATGAAAGGCTGAGACACTTTCTGGCCATTGCTCTTGCCAGTGCCTTGTGCAAGGGGAAAGGGGTGATCCCCAGCCTCCTGATGTCAAACCGACCTGACCCAGCGTCTCTGCCTTCCCCACACAGCATGCAGGAGCAGGTCTCTGCTCTCAAGGTGAGGAAGACATTTAACCACAATTCACCTGGGGGTGAAGAGGATGGTGGGCATGAGCTTGCTTTAATGTAGTTAGCTTCAGAAATGCACCATCACTGACGCACACTGGGCCCCAGTAAGTGTTTTGGGCAGGTAGCCCATGCTGAAGCTGATGTTTCATTGGTACCTGAGGTGCCTCACTTGACTCTAACATGAGTGTGTCTACATGAGCAGTCATTAATCCCCAAGGTATCTTAAGTCTCTACTGCCTGCTTGCTCAGTTACATTGGTAACAGCTATTGTTTTCTGAGTTCACATCTAGTTATTGTAAGAGGTAGCCAAGAAGGTCAGAGTTTGAGTGATTTTTTTTTTCTTAGAAAATCTTAGAAAATTTTTTTCTTAGGAAAAAAAAATTTTTTTTCTTTCTTAGAAAGTCTTTTTTTCCACAGTATGGGATTTTTGACAAGGTTTCATGTGATTTTTTAGAATAGCTGGAGAAAAAAAAGGAAGGGTGATATGGTCTGTACTGAGACTGTCTGTAATAAAAGATGTGTGGTCTTCTGAGAAATTAATCTCAGAACCCTAGGAAGGATTCAAAGACCTTCATAGTGTGGATTGTCTGATGCATCTCTAGTACTTTAGTATACAGGACAGCTGTCCATATAAGTTACACTGTATAGTTTGATTTAGATGGTCCAAAGAAATAAAGTGATCTCTTGGACATCCTAGTTAATTAGAATACATAGGTGCTTTTTTTTTTTTCCCCTTTCACAAACGATTAATGGAATTCTTATGCTGCTGGAAGAAACCCAAAGTACTTAACTTACCCATGAAACATCTTTCCTTTGATTTGAGAGGTCTGTAGATTTCTACCTCTCTTTACCGCAAACAACATGCCTAACCTTATTGTTCATGCTCAAAGAAAAGCCCCTGTAACACAGATAGTAGATGCAGAAAACTCTTTCTGCAATGGGTAAGGCTTAGGTTGGACTACGAGTGGGGTTTAGCTCAGTAATTAAAAACATAAAGGTTACCCGGTGGGCTGGAAAAGCGAGAGGACACAGAGAGGGCAGGGAAAAAATCTGTGCATTGCTGTCAGGCTTTGGCAACAAGTGGAAAAGAGCAACAGGTCTGAGCAACCTGGTTAACTTCCAGCGTGGTGAGTGTGGCAGCATCAGGTGTGCTAAGCGGTAGCCGTGAGCATTGCTGAGCCAGTGACAGGGCTGTAGGTGGCCTGAACGTCATATGCCGAAAGTCCAGCTATGACTACTGATACGTCTCTGTGTGTGCATGGTTTGAAACTATACAAACGTGATTTGAACTGACACTCACTGCCTTTCAGATGCAAACATGATACTATATTTCCAAGGGCAAGATCATACATTTCACAGTAGTTTTCCTTTATATGAAATATAATTCCTGTGAGGAATCTTCATTGGTTCTGGTGAGATATTTTTTCTTTCACACTATGTTTCGTTAGTGCATAAAACCCAGAAAAAATAAATTAAATTAAAAAAAATTGCAACTGCTGATGATGGCAAGAAGGTGAAAACCTTAATATTAAATTGGCTGTGAGAAAAAATCTGAAGATAAAGATTTTTGGAGATGGTAGTTCTTGGTGATTGATATTAGCTGTTTCTTTTGCTGTGCCTATTCCTGCAATTTGTATTTTCTCTTTTCCTGGAGACTGTGAAACTTCTCAGAAGGCTTCACCTCACCTTGCTTCTCCCTTCATCCCTGTAGAATGAATTCCTTTGAATGTTGCATCAAGCAACATGACGGTCATCTGTTGTTCACAGCTGCTCTCTCCCCTGCTCACACTGTCTTACCAGTGACCTCTTCAGTTGTTCTGGTTTCAAGAGCCTTTGCTTTGCTGTGATGGCTATTAGCATCGCTGGCCGGCAGAGCCCCGAGGAGGAGCAGCCGATACTGTCGGGGCTCCTGCGATGTAACTCACTAGTCCTGAGCTGGCCGGGCAGGTGGCCAGAGCTCCCTGCTGACAGCGGGATGGGAGCTGCATGAATCTCAGCCAGGAGTTTGGCTGGTGTTATGCATCAGCGCTCGGCTGTGTGCTTTTCATACCCTTGCTGTTGTGGCTCGACTGGCAAAACTTTGCAGTGTGCACCTGACCTTGCTGCCTTTTGGACCTCACTCGTGAGGGGAATTATTTGGAAAGACAAAGAGGAGACTGTATGTGATTCCTTGTTCTCATTAGTGGACAGAAACAATTTCTCATGAGAATAGTGGGGGATATTCCCTAGCAAATCAAAATGTTTGATAGAGGATTGAATTAAATAACTGGGATTCCCCAAAAGGATACATTTTAGCCATAGAGCCTTTCCACCTGAAGCCTCCTCCTGTCCACCACCAGGCTTTTGCAAGAAGGTATCCAGCTTCAGGTCAAATAACAAATGTTTATGAGCTTTTTGGAGCCTTAAATTGGAGTAGGAGTTTCCCTCTGCTCCTTGAAATGGTGTCATCCACTCAGCTGTTTCATGTTTAAGTAAATACCTCAAAGCAGTCTCAACCACAGCTTTTACAGTAGGGGCCAAGATGAGTGAGAATGTGTGACCCTTCAAACCCAGTTTGCTTGGACCCCTATTTCTGGTAGGCAGCCTTGCAAAGAGCAAAGCTTACTTGTGAAAAGTTACAAGAGCTCTGTCTTGTCTGGGGTCCTCACAGCACAGTTTAAATGTTAGGAAAAAAAAGAAATGTTTTCCTAATCACCACCAGTACCCCGTTTGATGGAAATTTGAAAATCAAGGCACAGTCTTTTTGTTGTTAGAACACCACCTTTTCCTAAAAATCCTGAAATATGAATGTAGCTAATCAATTTGATGGTGACACATGAAAGAGGGCAAAGCTATATTTGTTCTACTAATGACATAAGTGAATTCTGTTGTGTCAGTCATGTGTACTCTCCTGAGATCAGAGGAAACAGGCTTTTTTAGAGAGGAAAACCCCTGATATCTTATGAAAGCACTGGAAACAGCTATCTGAAGGTGATATTTTAATCTTTTTTTTCCCTACTTGTTATCCTCAGAAGTGTACCTAAAATGCACGTGTGCACTAGCTGGCTAAATGATTCATTGCAAATATATTATCAGGTGGATTTAGCACTTGCTCTTTAATCATTAATTAAAAGATTTTGGATTTTTGAAGCAATTTATTACCTGCAACAATTTTAAGTTTGTTTCAGAAAACTTCCACCTGTATTTTATGTGAACTACTCCTTCTGCTAGTCGTTATTCAGGGAGCATAATTGCTTTTCTAAGTCACGTGTGACTGTCTCCTTCCCCTGATTTGAGGACTGGGTCTTTCTAAAAAGAGGAGTAATGAGCTGTGATTAAAGATTGTTCTTGGGCACATATTCATACATGAATACCAGAGAATGGAGGATGCTGGAGAATTTGTCTGCCTCAACACTCTGGAGACATATATGAAAAGCACATGATAGTGGCCAAGTTAAAAAAAAAGGACAAATTAGTTGCTTGTGCAACTCTGTCTTTCACAGAGACACCCCAGCAGAAAATTTGACCCAGCATTTTCATGTTATCTACAGAGTGCTATCAATCACGGGGAAATTTAAATCCTAATTATACTCTAATTAGAAAAAACCACAACAAAATCAAACCGACATTTGTCATGAAAAGTCTTTGTACTTGATACTGCGTTTTCAGTTTATTCAATTTATGGTGCTGTTAGTGATGCCTACACACATTTATCATCACAAAATGTTTTTTCATGTGTGTCACTTAGCCAAGCTAATATTAAAGCTAAAATTTTTCTGCCAGGTGTCAACACTAGGATAAAACTTTTTGGAAAATTTCAGCAGGTATTATTTATCAATGTCTGACAATAGAAATAGATGTAGGCAGGATATTGTTTTTCTTACAGTGAAAAAAAACCCTACATGACTATGATAGTAAGTAGAAGGAAAAAATGTTTGTGTCTGTATTTTGTAGCTGGAATATAGTGAGGAATAAGACGTGGCATCTTATACAGAATATGAATTTAGATTCATTCTTAGATCCTGAAAACAAGAATTTGCACATGTGGACTGTAGCTGTGTTAAGAGTTTGGCATCTCAGTTCTGAGATGCCACGGGCCCTGAGCATGCACAGGTTTCACATATCCTGAGAAGACGACTGTGTGTGAAGCATCCCCATTTCATGATCTCCAAGGCTGAAAGTAGCTTTCCTCCTGTTTTGCCTCTGGCTGCGGCAGCCTGCTCTCATCCTCAACATCAGAACCCAACAGGGGGAAAATGCTTCCCTTATTCTCCGGACTCCTGTCTGCTGAGACTCATGAGCCATGGAGGGGAAGAAGTCGCCTGAAGGAAATGCAGAGGGTGGGGAACACGGTGTTTTGGGGGATGGAGGAAGAATATGAGAAGGAATGGAGGATGGGGGAGGAAAACCAGAATAATGACATAGCCTGAGTTGCCTCACACTGCTGGTGGGGAGAGTTTTGTACTTTGATGCCTGCCAAGGCATTTCTTGCAAAGCTGGGTTAGTCACATATGTCTCAATTGCACAAGAGACCAGCAATCGTGTAATGATCATTTTCATCACTGTTTTGAATGATCTGGTTTGAGACTGCTTTTGCAGCAAGCCTAAAAATCACAAATGCTGTTGAAAATAGTTAATAGTTAATTCTGAAAGAGGCACTAATAATACCAGCATGACTCACATTACTTTTTAGTACTGGGTAATCACTCACATAAGGCCATAAAAAGCTCATGAAAAAACTAGTTCTGAATTCAAAGGCAAAGGACGTGCAGTCCTTGTTTGCAAACAGAGAAGGACTTTGGGTGTGTGGAGGCCATCTTGGGCATAGCGATCACGAAATGATAGGTGGGCTTAGTGACCATGAAATGGTAGAATTCTCATTCCTTGGTGAAGTAATGAGGGGGGCCAGCAAAACTGCTACCATGGACTTCCGGAGGGCAGACTTTGGCCTGTTCAGGACACTGGTTGAGAGAGTCCCTTGGGAGACAGTCCAGAAGGGCAAAGGAGTCCAGGAAGGCTGGACATTCTTCAAGAAGGAAATCTTAAAGGCGCAGGAGCAGGCCGTCCCCATGTGCCGAAAGACGAGCCGGCAGGGAAGAACACCGGCCTGGCTGAACAGAGAGATTTGGCTGGAACTCGGGAAAAAAAGGAGCTGCCTTTGACACCGTTTCCC
>NW_009223454.1:3518-11909 GCF_000690835.1 Fulmarus glacialis | reverse complement strand
ATTCTATGATTCTATGATTCTATAAAGATCTAGTTGAATTAAATTACAAATACAAACACAAATTTATTGCAAGTATTGTGTAGGTTAGATCTTGCTATAATATCAGCTATGCACAATAATGTAATTTCTTTCTTTTTCAGTATTAGTTGAGATGTACTTAGCAAGACTGGAAGTTCTGTTTCAGCAAAGAGCTAAGCCATTTTACCTGCCTTTAAGTATTTGTGTAGCTCCATTGACATAGGTCTTTTAATATAAATATTGGTGATATAAATTTTTGAATGGAAAATGTGCTGTTTATTTTCAAGACATGAAAAATTTCATAGCTAAAACCTGGAATCACTTTCATGGTTTTATCTCTTTCCTTTTCAAGTGCCTCTAAGTCCACCAGCAAACTTGCAATTTTCCGATGTTGGACACAGTAGTGCTAAACTAACATGGGATCCTGCTTCCAAAAATGTAAATGGCTATCGCATCATATACGTTAAAACAGATGGAATGGAAACCAATGAGGTAAATTATGAGCATCTCTCTTCCCTTAACCAGTCTCAGACCTCCCCAAACTTCTGTAATTATTAAGGGCAACTTTTATAAACAAAAGCTACCTTGCAAGCTATAACAAAAGATTTGCTAGAGAATTCTGAAACTTACTGCAAGTAAGAGTTTGCTTAGTATTGGGTATACATTTGGAGTGGATCATATGTGGGGCGGACAGTACTCTGAACTTCTTACACAGCAAACAGTCACTGCTGGCGCACATAAACTGAAGGAAACTACTCAAATGAACAATGGTTTGTAGGTGCAGGTACTTGACTAAATGTATGGTATGGAAATATTTATTCTTGATTCAGTCCAGATAACAAGTCTATCAATATATCATACATCATGAACTGAAGCTCATTCAAAAAGACTATCTGAAGGCTTTGCCACATTTTCTTAACATTTATTGCTTTAATTATATATTGAAAATTCGCTTCCTAGAAACAGGATTTGGCTTGAACAGAATGGTAAGATGATACCAAGGTGTTCTAACTTAGACTGTTGCATTTAATAATTTACTTATGCCTTGTTATTTAGTATTTAGTTATGTCTTGTTCCTAAAGGTGCTTTGTAATAGCTTTTAGCAGCATGAATTCTGTGTTAGAATGAAAAATGAGATGGAATGATTTTAATACAGAAATTTGAAAAAATACAGAAGAAGTTTTAAAAAAATAATTGCAGTAAATGGGTCCGATTATTAGAACAGGCCAGACCCCTTATAAAATACGTTGTCATGGATAACTTAGCCCTCCAAAAAAGTCTTTAATAGTAGCTATGTGTAATTATGTGTAATTATGTGTAATTATGTTTCTTCTGGGACATAGCTGGCCTTTCATCCATACAGGATGGAATATTTGTATTAAACCTGAAGAAACTGTTCCCGAGTTTAAAAGAGAGCATACCTGTGCAATGTTTCGTGTCTTTTCTTTCTGCTAGGTCCCTTAAAATTTAAATTAGAAATCATTTGACCTCTTCCTGTTGATTACCCTTAATATAGATAATTCGTCTGGCTGTACTCATCACAATGGTATTTGAACATCTCAGGCTTGTGGTAATATACTTCATAATGCGAGTGAATTGTTCAGTAGGTTTTTACCTACCTCTTAACTTTTCCTTTATGGCTGTTCAAAGAGCAGGTGGCACCTTTTTGTTTGCTTTGCATCGGTAGCATTTCTCCTGTGGTGCCGAGCTAATGTGACACTGAATAGTTGGACAGTTTATACAGCTTTGAGTTTTATAACCCCGGCAAAGTCATGTTAACTGCAGCCTGGATAGAGACCAGATGAAACTGTCATCTTTTCTTTTGATAAATGTTAAACATAATGGTTTATGCAATGATTATCCGTGATAAGGGACTGGATTCAATAGCCCAAAAATGTTAGCTAGTGAATTAGGCTTGCTAAGGCTGAATTCTCCTTCTCCCTAGTTTGTCATAAACAAAATTTTCCTTTTCTCTAGTTTGTCTATGTTAATTGATTTTGTCCGCTTTTATGGCCCTGAATTGATACTTATTCATAGTTTCACAGAATTTCTCTACTAATTACATGACATTCTCTTTCTGTATCATTATTACCAAGCAGAATTTCAGACACTGATAATGTAAAGTGTATGATCAATATCTGTTGCAAATTATGCTTTCTCTAGGTGGAAGTTGGTCGTGTTTCAACCCATACTCTGAAAAGTCTGACATCCCTTACAGAGTATACTGTTGCTATTTTCTCCCTGTATGATGAAGGACAATCTGAACCACTTACTGGCAGCTTTACCACAAGTAAGTATTGCCGAACTTTTGAAGGCTTTCCAAGAAGGATTTTTATACTCTCTTACTTTACTGGAAAGTAAGACCAGTAATAGCAAGTGTCTCTGGTTGTGAATTCAGATATATGGAATGCTTTCTGTTATTTTCATTGGAGTTTTCGGCTTCTTTGCTCCCTTATTATGGGGCCAATAGCATCCTTACTCATGGGAGTAATCTCTTCACATCATGAAAACATTTGTGTGGATAAGGTTCATTTCTTAAGTCTTTCCACAATCAGCCATTTTAAAGCATCTTTTATTGCAATTAGGTAGTAAAGCGTTTGTCTCCCCAGCTTTCTGAAGCATCATTCAGTGTGATGGCATTTGTCTCTCCAGCTGAAGTGTGATGAGTTTTGAATCATACATTTAACCAGTGGACTATCTAGGCAATAAAGGGTAGAACCTTATATACATACAGAGAAACTGGAACACCAAAAGGAGAAAATACAAGACATGTAGTCCGTTTAGCACAGCTATAGTTTCTGTAACTGTAGTTCTGCATTAAACAAATGACTGATGACACTTATTAATGCTTTCCAACATGGGACAATGAGAAGAGAAGGGCTTTGAGGGAAGAAAGACAAACATGAGGTGGAAGAGGAAGGAGAACACACATGTACAGAACAAGAGGTGATACTTACATGCAAACTGCAAATGGAAATGCACGCAGTCTCTGGAAAGGGCAGAGATTGGGTCTTTGCTTTGAGGTAGAGGAAAAGAAAAGAGCATGGTGCACAGAGCTCTGAGCAAAGGAGAGGGAGTGAGGGTTGCTTGGAGCTCCTTTAGTGGAGAGAGGTCAAGGAGGCTTGTCCAGTTAGAGTAGATAAAGAGCATGTATTGTGCATATTCCCCTCCCCCAACTACAAAAACTCTTCCCTAAGTACAAATAAGCGTGGAAAGAATCCGAAGAGCCTTTGTTATCTACCTCTCATGTTACGCTCTTTGTAACAAACGGCAAGTAAAATGGTACGTGCTTGACGTTGCCATCTATGCAAGTCTCAGAGAATGATTTACTCACACTTTTCTTTTGCATAATATTTCGCAGAAAGAGTTCCAGCTCCCCAGCATTTGGAAATTGATGAAGCATCAACAGATAGTTTTAGGGTCAGCTGGAAGCCCACCTCCTCAGATATTGCTTTTTACAGATTGGCATGGATTCCTTTGGATGGGGGGGAATCTGAAGAGGTGAGTTGCCTTGACTTTCTGAGGGTGTGAAATGGAAGAGAGAATTCCATTCTGAGGACACCTATTCTGCAACTTTTGCCAATTAAATATGGCCAATTGACTTGCAGAAAAATCTGCCCCACTGCAAAGCTCTCTAAAAATCAAAAGAATATTCCAGTTTCTTTTTGAAAAGGAAGTGAGGACGGAAGACATCTTTTGTGAATACTCAATCTAATCTGTAATGTGCCAACTGCCATAGAACGAGCATTGCTGTTTGATGTTACTTCAGTTTTTAGAGGTTCATGTTCTTCACTTTGTTGTGAAGATGATGACAGTAGCTGAGCCAGAGCAGCGATATCCTCACATAAGGCTCCACATGTATCTAATGTGCTGGCCACAGTAAAATTGCCTGTGAAGCCTTGGTTATGTAATGTTACAAAGGGAAAAGTTTACACATAGTTAATTTATCAGGTTGTTCCTTTATTCCTCGTTACGGTTCTTTCTCTTTTTCCCCCTCCTGCTGTATTTTTTGCTCTAGGCCCTTGTGCATCTTCTCCATAGTGCCATTTTCATCAGTCTGAATTTTTAAATGATTTTTCATCACTTTAGCTTTTCCTGTTTTATTCTCTTTTTCCAAGTAGAAAGAGACAGTCTCTTTCTCTGCCTTTTCCAAATTTTCATCTTTCGCAGCCTGTCTCATTTCCCCTTTCCCTTTCTTTCTTTCTTTCCTCATTCTTTTGGCTTCTTTTGTACTCCTCAATCTTTAATGACTCTCTCAAACATCTTGTTCTTTTGACATCAGCACTGTGAAGAGAGGCCACATCCGCAAACTGTTTATCTGGGTATAGAACTCAGTGGGGAAGATGACATTTCCCACCTGGCCCTAGGTTTCATGCATCATTTTGTCATCCATTAGGGCAGAAAGCAGTCATTCCAGCTTAGGTTATGTGGCATTTTTTCTGTAAATTTAGCTTAGCCTGATTCTTTCCTCCCTTTCACCTAGCAAGAGCTAGTCACGCAAGAAAGAAAGAAATTACAGAGTGAGCAGGGAAAAGAAGGAGTTGGCAGATGAGTGAGTGAACACAGGTCATCCCCTAGCATTTTCTCCTGCAGTAGATTTGTTTCTGTTTAAGTTCTAGTGAGTGGCTGTCAGTGAATCCCTTTAAGCCATGTGCATTTTTAAGTGAGATTTATGATATCTGTGTTCTTTGAGTGTGAGAATAAATGATCAAGAAATATTTGAACTGTTAAGGTTCCACTTGTTTGTTGTATTCACTAAGAACTGCTGGAGGCCCTAATATTTTAGTACGTTGAAATATTAAAAATACCCGAGCTGCTTGCTTTTTCTCCTTGCATGACCTCTCTAATGGGGTCAGGCCTAGGATAGTACAATACCTCCAGGCTGTTGCCTCTTTAAGCTTCTTTCCCAGCTAAGTGATCAGTCATGCAGAGAAATGACATGCACTCCCTCTGTCTTTCTCCCAAGGCCCAACTTGCCAATTAGCTGAGTGGGGTCAGGGGGTGGTAGTGAGAATTACACACCTCTCGGCTTACTTCAGCCACACTGCTCATGGGTGAGGAGCGTTTAGTGGGGTGTTAGCGCTAAAGAGCCAAAATATATTTAAGAGTGACCTTTTATTTCTAGGTTGCAGTAGAGAATGCATGCTGTTATACTTGTGCGCTTGTTACTATTCTTGCTTCTGTTATTTGTCCTCTCCACTTGAAAGTTCAGCACTTTGTGTTCTTTTTTTGTTGTCTTCTCTGTGGGCTAAATTAGCAGGGTGTGGAGAGTGATGGAAGTTATGCTTCAGAGAGTATGCCGAAGTTATGCTTCAGAGAGTATGCCGAAGTTATGCTTCAGAGAGTATGCCAAAGTTATGTGTAAGATAGTAACTATGTATGGATATTTTATAATGATTTGATATACAACTAGAGGCTCTGGGGAACTGGAAAGGAAGGTATTACTTATACCTACTTTGTATACAGCTAAATTCACTCAAGCTTGTTTCTGAAATTTTCCCAAGAAAATCTGTGCCAGAAAGTGTGCAGCTTGGGGTGCCTAATTCATTATTTGATAGTTGTAGAAGGCATGGCCCCAACTCATTTCTTTCTGCTTTTGTTTTCTGTATCTAAGTTCAGAAGGTCTGTGATTGTTTTATGGGTTCTTCTTCCCCAGGACCAACTCAGGAAATCTCCTGTGGTAATTAAAAGAATAAAGTGTGATTCACTGTTTCTGCTAACTACTGTAGTAGATTTTATGCAGCATATATCTATTGTTTGATTTCCATTATGTGTCTTACTTTTATTCTGTGTATACAGTGGCCACCTTTAAAAACTTGCCAGTGTTATCCTAGAGAAAGGTTGTTTTATGGTAGTATCTGTGTGCGTAACCTAAAAACTGTTTCCAAAACCAGTCAGCCCATTTCACTAGAATTACTGCTCAGGCTCCTTGCATTCTGCTTTACAGTCTGTTTAGCTCCAACTCCTGCCCATTTGTTGATCCCTTCCAATAAAATAAATGAAACTCACAAAAATCTGAAGTGAAACCTTCTGCTTACAGTTAAGATTGCACATGTGAATGTTCTGCTGCTGTCATAGGTAGAAATAAGGAAAATTACTATTTAAAACATCACACCATATAGCAAACTTCTCATCAGCACATCTCCCCTAATCCCCAAGTCTGCAGCAAGTGTTCGTTCAGGTTGCATTCAGATGTGTGGAACTGTAACTCGTTTTATAATTCTGGTATAGAAACAGCATTTTGTAAGGCTGTGCAGATGCTGAATACATTTGTCATAACAGTGCTTGAATGGTAGAAATATGAATGAAAGTTAATCTACCCTGTTATGTTGTTTTCATTGATGAATGTTTTGCATTTTAGTGATTTTCAAATGAAATGCATATGGTCAGCTTTAGCAATTAATTAGTTGTGGGTGAAAGTATAAGACTACACATTAGAATAATCAAGCTAGCCACAAAATAATAAATACATTTTAAGTATACCTAACAATGTTTTTTCCAGATGTACTCTGTGATACTTTTTATTTCAACATAGCTAATAAATTCTTTGGGCGGATCTGAGGGTAGATTTCATTTATTTTAAAGGAGAATCCATTTTCCTTCTTTCATTTCAGTCAATTCATATACATTAATCAAATGCAGAACTGATTTTCTTTAATCTTGCTGTATTACTTAGGTTGTCATAAATGGAGACACAGACAGTCATGTTATTGAGGATTTGTTGCCCAACACAGAATATGAAGTTTCTTTGCTGGCAGTTTTTGATGATGAAAGTGAAAGTGAAGTTGTTGCTGTTCTTGGAGCTACATGTAAGACAAACTCTTGATTGTAATTTTTAGAGATGTTTAAGTGATTTAAATTTAATGCATATATCTTATATTTAAAATATAGTCCATCTTTGGGTAGCTATAATATTGAAGAATGTGGTGGTTTAGCACCAGGGCTTTGCTGACTGTATTTTTTGCTTTTCTTATTTAATATTATGTGGTAGATGGCACTGAATCAAAACGATGGTTTGGCTCCCTGTCTGAGCTGTGGTATTAATAACTTTTGGACTGGGTAGATATTCTTCCATCCTACATTTCCATATTTAGTCTTTGAACAGGGTTCCTTATGAGAAGATATATTAGATTTGGGGGGATTTGAATGTTTTAAAGTAAATAATTTACAAGAATTTCATTTAAGATGTTTGGTATTTACAGTGTACCCTTTTCTTTCTTATTTATGTAATTTATACTCACTAGAGGTGAATTCATTCTTGGCTGAAATAGTGGTCCAAAAAGCTTACACAGGCATCCTGTGACATTAACAAGTAACAAAGATAAAACTTGAAAATCACGTACAATATATTTTATAGTTTATAATCGAAACAGTGGCCAGCATTTCAGGCAGATTGCTCTATCCATTATCTTTTTATGCATAGTGACTTAGCTAAGTAACAACTATATTTTTCATGTGTAAATTAAAAAATTTATTTGATTCTTAGTAATTTAGTTGAAGACTTAATCTTGAACCCTTCTGTTAAGATAAGAAGCCCTTACCCATCCAAATGATGCTGATTGTGCCCAGTGTTGCTGAGTGTACTTTCTGGTTTTTATGTTTTTATGAAGTGAAGCACCCTTAAAAAGCTTTCAATTTAATTAATCTGACAACCGTAACAAATGGTGAAAGTGGAAGTCATTATGCATAGTTCAGCCAGAAATGTGGGAAACTATATGCGTTCTTATTTACTTGTACAGTTTATAATTATCCCTTATCTGTAGATCTAAGTGCTAATCCTGAAAATATATGTGCCTAAAGTAAAGTAAATGAATAGTTCCCTTGTAGTCTCTGAAATGCCTGAAGTGTGTAGGATACTTGTAGGTATGAGCATATAGCTTCATTGTCATGGTTAGAAATACAAGATAGTGTGACTTCCGTGTCTTGTTGAATTGTTAGTGAGCTGAGTATTGTTTTTCAGTTGCAAAGACTACCACAATACCGACCACGGTGACTACTACCAGTACCTCAACTTCTAAGCCCACCACAGCAGGTAAACAGAGCAAATGTCAACAGTTTAAATGGTGAATGCAAAGAGCTAAGGCTCCCCACAAGCGCACCCAGATCTAGGGGCAGAGAGCTGTGATATTATCGAGGAGCTGTTAACCCCAGTTCGGGATGGTCCCTGTGGTCAGCACTCTGCCATGGCAGATCTTGTGGAGGTGTAGACCCCAGGCAATCATCACCGGTGAAAGGTGTGCACTATCATCCTCCTGCACCACCCTTCTGCGCATGGCCAGCTTCCTGCACATGCCATGTGTGGGTGAGGAGCCAAGTGTAAGGACTCTGAGTGATACCAGTGATATTACATAGGAGTACAGAGACTAATTTGGA
>NW_009223454.1:0-3487 GCF_000690835.1 Fulmarus glacialis | reverse complement strand
CTTTCCCTTTATAAATATGAGCTTGGAAACTCTTCAGAATTTTGTTTAGTTTTGAGTGTTCTGTTTGTTTTCCCTGGAATTAGAAAACTGACTTTTAAGGAACAACAGTTCTGGATTATTTCACTTCTGTAGCATTCTAACTGCAGTGGAGTTTTGATTATTCTAAAGCTCCTTAAGCCAAGTGATAGAAGCAAAGCAGATGGGGTAATGTATGTTAATGGCAGTATAGGATAACTATTATTTTATTAAAAGGTTAAAGTTTTTATGTTATTAAGACCAAGTATGACTGAACTATATGCCCCACCATCGATCTGCAGACCCATTGTGACTTCAGTAGAGCTTGCAGCTACTTGGTGATAATTTGCACAATTTTAAATTTAAAAATAGAGTTGAGAAAATATTAATTAAATATTTTTTGCTTTAGTTTTTCGAACAGGAATCAGAAACCTTGTTATAGATGATGAAACAACCTCAAGTCTGAGGGTGGTATGGGACATTTCAGATTACAATGTTCAGCAGTTCAGAGTGACCTATCTCACTGCGAAAGGGGACCGTGCTGAGGAAGCGGTAAGAATGGTCTGTGTGGGTTTTGTGAATGGCTTCATAAGCTTGAAAAGTTTGTTTAATAATTGCTAAGGCATGGTCTCTCCTTATATGACACTCCTGTTGCAATTAGTAAAAGATCCATGTTTGGTATTACTGTGAGATTAGAACTTCAAAGTTTTAATCGCATAGCACCTGCTGCTCTGCAGGCAACGGCAGTCAAATGGAACATCAAGGCCCAGTCTCACAGGTGTTTGAAAAAGTCATAGTTAGAAGACTAGCTGCCTGTCCTCTTTTTTCTGTATTTTTAAAATTTTTCGGAGTTTTCTGGGTTTTTTTTTGTTTTAGGATTTTTTACTCCTAGGCCTTTTTCTATCCTGAGATTGTGTTTTAACAACTCTTAAACGTTTGTACAGGACAACCTTAAGTAATTTTTTTTTCCTTTAGCAATTTTGCTCCTTCCCTAAAAGTCTCATTTTATGCTAAAGCAATGTAGTTAAAGTTCAAATGCAGAGTTTTCATACTGCTCGTTAACCTGAACATGTCACAATAAGGACAGGACTTTTTAGTCTAAGTGCCTAAGAATATTTGTTATTTTTCTAATACCATGTGATGATCAAAATTAAAATTATCTTACACGAAAAAGGTTTCTGGTGATCAAGATTTTGGAAAACATTTGAAAGAATGAAGAGTACTACATGTACTCTTTTGTGTATATAGCAAATAATAATAATAAAAAAAGAAGCCCTAACTGTATTATATTAAGATTTCACAATTTTTGAGATAATTTCAGAATTCAGGGAGGCCAAGTCCTTTTTTTTTTTCTTTTTTCTTTTTTTTTTTTTTTTTTTTTTTTTTTTAGATCGGGGAAATCTTAGTATTGCAGTGCTTGGTTTCCACAAAAGCTAAGTTATAAAATTTTGAGATAGCTCTATGTAGATACATTTAAGAGATTAAATTGTATAGTTTGAGGTTAGTTGCTTAGTAAATAACTCAGAATGCAAAAATATTCCCCATATCATTCTCCTCCTGTGTCTGTCATGTAACTCACTTCTGTTCATAAAACAGTTATAGCGAAAATATGAGATATTCTTTTTGATGTCTAGCAGCTGACATTTTTAGCCCTATATCAGACTATATCAATAAAAAAATGTTAAAAGGAGTTAGTTGAATATCTTTTTTCTAGAAAAATATGAAGCAGTCTTTTTTCATTTTGGTTTTATTCATCTTTTATGAGACCTTGGTAAAAAATTACTTTTTAGCCATCTCTTTCAACCATAATCTGAAAATGAACTTTCAATGTAGTGGTTTCCTTTTGGACTGGAAAACATGCTTTATGAATTTACCTTGACTGTATGATAGTATGGTATATAATACAGTGGCAAACTTGCACAGCATAATGTTCTTCTGACAGTAACCCAAAGTTTCTGAAATTCAGATCCCAGATTTACTGTTTCAGCTCTGGGAAGCTTAATCAAATTCAGTTGGGTGATTTAAATGTAGTTCTTTTTTAGTATTCAATGACTATTATTTTAAAAGGAAATTAAAACTGTAGGAAAGGTATTCAAATTCTGGCTGTGGGAAGGATATTAGAGTTGACTCAAAAGCTCATTAAAGAAAATTATAAAATTGTAAGATTGGGTAGGTATCTTGGCTCTAATTCCGCAAATTATTTAATTTTAAGTACACTCTCAAGACTTATTATCTTTGGTCACAATTCAGCAAACAGATTAACCGCGTGTTTCATCTTTGAAATTAATCACGTGCATAAATACTTTACTGAATAAGGAATGATGTAAGATTATACTTAAAATTAAGCACATTTTAAATTGAAGGAATGTATTTTATCATGTGGCTTCAAGCACCTGAGAGGTGCAACACAGATGTCAATAAAATGACACAGACGTTCAATTTTTAGGGGAGTGTTTATATGTTTAAGTACATTTCTTAAGCAGATCCCAAAAGTTTTGTGGAATTTGGGCTTAAATATATTATAGTGTGACAATTCTGTGGTAGATGCTTAAGTTTTTTGGCTCTGATTTCAGTGATATAAATTTCAGTTACTCCTCCCTTTCCATAAAAATATTAATAAGCTTTTTAATGCTTGATGCAATTGGCTGAAAATCAGGGACTAGAAAATGTAATAGAATACTTTTCACCACAGAAGGGTCAAGCCCTAAATTGCATGTATGTTCTTGGGTGTGCTGTACATACGGGAAGGATCACTTTTTTTTATTTCCTTAAGGCCAAGAATGTTTCTCATTGCTGAAAACTATATTGTTCTGTAGAAGATCTCTGATGTGCACATGTGGAAAAGAGGGAGTTCTCAAGGCTTGCATTCCCTTTTCTAAAAAAACAAAAAAGTTGATTGTTCTTTTTTCAGAAACTTGGTTTGTGTGTTTTGAGTATATGTATGGAAGAGTTGAGCATGGGAATCTTTCATGCACATTTATTTAGACAGTTTTGTCCAGTTTTGATCAATGAACGAAGTACCTTTTTGACAAGTCTCAACACCTGGGTGTACTAGATTAATTTCCTTCTGTGTATCACTTGCCAAAATTAGAAGTAGTTTGAATGTATCCTGGAGCGTTAAAACTGGTGCGAGCTTTCTTGTCTGAGTATATACTTCAGAAAATTTTGCTTTGCCATCATCACATGCATCAGTCTTCTCTGGAACAACAAAACACTTCTAGGCTCAGTTTCTGCTTTTTCCCCTTGAGTTGAAAGGGCTTATAGGTCTCTCAACTTCTTGCCAAATATGTGCAGTTGCTGGCTCAGGTGATAGGTTCACACAATGGACATGGGCCAGGGAGGATCCAAAATACGAGGTTGGACCTTGGGAATGTTGCTTCAAACAACGTCACTTCAGAGCACAGGTTTGGTGCAGGAAACATGGGTTTGTTTTCTCTTTTTTATAATAGAATAATAGAATCATTAAGGTTGG
>NW_009223453.1:0-16670 GCF_000690835.1 Fulmarus glacialis | reverse complement strand
TTAATGATTCTATGATTCTATGATTGTCTACCTCCTAAGGCTTTATCTCGGCTCAGTGCCACAGCCTGGCTTTCCTACCCTGCAGTGCCAGGCTCGGAGCTGGCCTCCTGGACGTTAATGGGGTCCCTTATGTGTGACCAAAGACATTGAAACCTGTAGCTCCGAAGAAGAGGTGGCGTGGCACCTCCTGGGGCATCTTTCCGAGTCCTTCCATTAAATGCATCCTCCTGCTGCAGCGCTGTCACACCGTCAGAGACAAGGGCTGTAGGAGGTCTGAGTTTCATGGACATTTTCCTGTCTGAATCAGCCAGCGTTTGGGCTGTGGATTGAATGAGCAGCCCCAAGAAATGTGATTGCTGCCAGAGTTGTAAATCCAGTAAAGTCTGCATCATATATCGTTTCTTCTCCATGCCCTTCTGCAGGAGCTGGTAGCAGCCAGCACCCCATATAGGTGGGTAGGGACCAGTGTCATCATCTCCCTCTGGCTCACATTCTCCTGAAGACACAAGAAGGAAACACGAACTCCCTAAAGCTCCATCCCCCCCCATCCAGAATAGCCTTCATTGACTCCTTATTTTTTCTAAAAATATCCTGATATCTGGTGTCTTCTCAAACCCTCTTTTCCAGGTGACAGGTGGCTTTGTGACATTCTCAGTTTTGTTGCCTTCCAAATTTCAAAGGAGCTTGTGAGCAAAGGAAGCAAGGGCAGCCAAGAGCCACAGGAACCAGAAGGCAAAAAAACCTGCCTTCAAATTTCATCTTGTTCTGCTTTACTCTGTTCTCCTTAGCAGAGCAGGTTGAACATCTCTTCCAGGCATTTCAGCTTCTTCTGTGGGACAACTCAAGACCAGGCCTCAAAGCTGCCCCAGAAGTTTGGACCGTGACCTACTACTAAATTGGTGAGGGAGGAGAAGGTTTCTTGACATCACACTCAAAAGGACATGTTTCTGTGCTCTCTTTTGGAGATGGTAAATTACAGCTCCCATCACTGCTACCAAATCCACTTTGCTGAATGACACACCAAAGGACGTGCAAGAAGTAGTCCCTTTATTTAGCCCTGGAAGTTTATTCTCGGGTTCATCCTGTGTGCTTTCTCCATCACCCGGAGCAGCCAATCCAGCTCAAACAACCAGATGTTTCAAGGATTTTGGCATGGTGCAGAAAAATGCCAGGTGACAAAGGAGGCAATCACCTAACAATAAAGAGTAAGTGATCGCAAGCTTCAGTTCTCTGTGAGAGAAGGACCAACAAAGGGCTTAAGTTGCCATCAAGGCTTGCAAGTGCTTTTCCTTCTCCCAGGCCGTGAAATATCTTTCGGGGAAAGCAGTGCCATGTGTGATCACAGCTGGGAGATGTTTGTGGTTCCCCTCCAATCCATCAGGTGATAGGGCTGTAGGTCCACTGGCTGTTCCACCAGCTCCCAAGGGCTCCATCCAAACTGCGAAAGAGCAGAGGACCCAGGATGGACGGCAGTGGGAATTCACTGGGGTTTTTTCATACTACAGTCTTTCTCCATGCATAACCAAAGTTTTGCTTCCTTTGCCACACTGACAGCAGTTAAATGATGTGGTGGTTCTGGGTAGAAGGAGCTGTAAACATCACTGTTGCAAGGGAAAAACAGTTCTCAGAGACTGTGAAGAAAACAACAAACTTGTATTAAAAAAAAGAGGTGAAAATGCTGAGAATAGAGTCTGGCTAGCCTGAGGGCTGAAAGAAATACTGTTCGTGGGACAAAAGGAGAACTACATGAGAATAAATTTAGTGTCTGTGGCCAAATTTGCAGCATTTGCTTCTATTTTGTGGTACCTTAATTTTAGAAGGGACTCAACTTGAGACAAACCAGGGGGACATATTGGGTGGGTTGAGCTCAGCATTGTCCTGAGGCCCTACTGGAATCCCTCCTTGGACAAACCTCAAAAAGTGGAGGCGTCTGAAATGCCAAGTCCCTCTTGAAAATGTTTGTGTGGACACTGAGGAGACAAAAAGAAGCCTGGATTTCAAAGCTGAAGTCCACTTGGAGGTCTAAATTTTGATCCATTAATTGAGGAAAGGGTGAAGAGTGGACCCCCATTCCCAAAATGCTGGTAGAGCTCTGACTTTGCTTGTGCCTAATATTTGGAGGGGAGAGGAGCTGACAATCTGGGGATGGTCCTGCTTAGATCTCGATCTGGTACCTACATGTCCTGAACACCAGCAATGCCCACCATCCCTTTTTCTGCTGACCATTTATTGATCCAAGATTTTGAGCCCACTGGAGGGGACCCAAGGAGGAAAATTTCCAGCTTGGGTTTACAACAACCCCTTTGCTTCTCTGCACCTTCCCCACATGGCAGCAAGCTGGCAGCGGACAGGGATATAATCCTTCATTTCAGACACCCATGGCAGGATGAAAACAGACCAGCACCGTGCAGTGTCCTGCTGCCTCTCGGGAGACATCCCAGCCATGGGAGCGGTTGCTGCTGTATGCAAGGCAGGACGGCTCCCCCTCATCCTCCCAATTTTTATTTCCTTAGCTCTCCCGATGATACAGTTTGAAGCACAGAAGTGTTCTGTGAGGAATGTGTTTCGGGATGAAGATGAATACCTCGGAGCCTGACAGCATAAACACTGAGAGCCTGTTTGGCTTCTTCCAGTGCCAGCTCCCTGGATGGACGCAGAAAGCCCCTTCGCTGCCCGTGGAGGCTCTTTGGTTCCCTCTGATGAGTTGGAGCTGTTCTGACCCAAAGCAGATGGAGTCAGTTATTTACACCACGTTCTCCTGGGGTGCACTCTTGACCCACTGCTCGCTGGTCTCGATAGACATACGCACTGGTGCCGGCTGATTGTTTTGGTATGACACAGAGAACATTAGTGGAGCAGAGCCAGGCAGAGGCCCCCGGAGAACGAGCAACCGATGGGGATGTAGTACTGGGAGAAGCCTTGCTGGTCCCACGCCGAGCGGCCGTGCCTTGCGTTCAGGTGGCAGGAAGGGAAGAAAAACCTCCTCGCTGGCCCCTTGCAGGCTGGGCTGCGTGGTGGGCAGTGGTGGGGTGATCAGGGGACCTTGATGGGGTGTCACTAAGGGCTGGGCATTGAGCGTGATGTGGAAAGCAGGGGAAAAGGAGAGCAGCTCTGAGATGCATTGGTCTGCGAAACTCCACAGGAGACCATTTCAGGGGTCAAAGACAACTCGACGTGACCAGTTTCTGCCTGGTGCTCTGAGGAGCAAGGCAGGACGTGCTGCAGTCATTTCTGCTCCAGCTCCCTAGAATCATTTGACTACGTTCATTTGGGGAACCCATCTTTCCCTTACCTTTACCTCTCCTGCCCTGTAACCCTTGAGTCGAAGTTTGGGGTCCCTTGAAATGTGCCCAGACCTGAGAGGAGAAGTGCCATGAAACTCAAAATGACTACCGTCTCCTGTAGCCGCGTAGCCTGGAGCAAACGTGATCATACCTGCGAGACAGATGAGCACAGCAGGCAGCTGCTGTCCTGGCTGCTGCAAGAGGAGAGGTGAAGGAATTTCAGAGATAGCATGTGGGGAAGGGTGTTAAAAAGTTGCAAGGACTTCAGCACTTGATGTGTATGATTCCTTGATACAAAGCCAACAGACTCCGTTTTAACCCTTCTTCCCATTTTTTTCCTCCACTGAGAGAAAGCTTCAAGCTCAGAAGGAGCAAAGAAAGATTAAGTAGAAGGAGTTACATTTTCCTGGCTGCTATCAAAACCTCTTTTCCAACTTTTCTCCTTTTTCTTTTTTTTTCTCTTTGCATGACATACCTTTGACGTTTTATGAGCTGAACTGTATTTCATTGCACGAGGCGCTGGCAGACAATCTGAGAGCCTTTTGTTCTGAGGTGCTTTTCAGCTTCCAGGCTATGATCTACATCACCTCAAGCCAGAGAAAGGCTGCAGCCATGGGCCTACTGACATTTTACAGGGAAAAGGGAGTGAGGCACCAGCTTATAAAAGTTTTTGAAGGCCCAAGTGTTGCATATTAAGATACATCAAGTTTGAACTCCGCGCAGCATGCTCGCTTGGCTGAGATGCTTACCTGGGGCAATTATTGCAAAGTCTACAACACTGGATGGGCTGATACAGCAACTTCACCAGTGAGTTTCCCCAGCTGTGAGTGGACCCAAGGGCAGCAGGAGACCAGCAGAAGTTCCTGAAGTGAGCAGTTAACCCGTGGAACTCCTCGTCAGATGATGTGATGGATGCAAAACATGACTGTGGGCTTGAGAGAAGGAGTCCTTGGAAGAGAGATCCATTGCAGATTACTAACTAGACATACTTCAGCCAAGAAATGCCCTGGGCAGAAAATGGTCAGGGGCTGGGAAAGTACTCAAGGGTGGTATCAAATATGTTCATACTGTTTGCATGTCCATTGAAGATACTGGGTTATATGGTCACTTGCTCTAAGTCAGAGTGTCCGCCCTGCCTCTTCCTGAATGAAGTGGTGAAGCTATTTTACCACGAGCAACCAAGGAGAACTGGGAGCTTCCCATAGTTGAATTATATGTATTTTGCTCTGGAATGTATCTGCGGTGCAGCAGCATCCCAGTGGAGTCTGATGTTCCTTTGGTCCCACAAAGATAAGCCAGATCCTTCTTCACTCCAAAGAGACAAGAGTTAAGAGGAGAAATAGAGGCCAGAAACCTACTGAGAAGGCAAGTGGCAGAACCAGTAATTGAATCCAGCTTCCTTGGACTGGTTTACTCAGTCCTTGCAGACAGTGAATTGCTTATAGTGAATCAGGCAGAGGACCTGATTCAGTGGAAAGTTCCTGGCTGGCCTCTGGCTTTTGAATCACATCTAAAGCAGGAATAAACCTTATGGGCTGCCTCATCCTAGCACTTGAGTGGGGCTCCATTTTGTTTTGTGGGATCTGCAGGTGGTGCAGCCTACGGGAGAGAGATGGAGGGATCATTACAGCTGAGTTTGGGGAGGTTTCATCAGTGCACCCTGACCACAAGTGTCAGTCTGACCTGATGCCAAGCAGGTTTAACGGTGAAATGCTGGGCTATCTTTCTTTTCAATGTTCAGAAAGAAAAGAGCCAGTTGCTGCTGCCACCGTCTATCTGAAGTGATCCGCATCGTGAAGAGCACAGTCTGGGACTAGCCAGGGTGTAGGGTGAATCTACAGGATGGGCTCTGACCCCCCTTGGCTTGGTGTAAATCAGCAGTGCCCAGTCTGACCTTAAAGGAGTTACAGTACCACAGTCTGAACAATTCCAACTTCCTAAGCGGGGGTGAAACCTGCTAAAAAGCATCCAGGGGAAGATTTGGGCTCAAGTCTCTCTCAGAAGAGGAAAGTGAGATGGTGCCCAGAGACGTGGAACTTTTGGGGATGCCAGCAACTTGAGAAGGACTTCTCCAGAAAGGCACAAAGGCTGGTGGGTATCTGTTGGAGAACGAATCAGGCAAGCCAGAAGGCTTGAATGTGCAAACCAGCATTGAAAGAAATCCCTTTCTGATTTAGTCCTAAATGAAACTCAGGATGGGAGAAGCAATAGTTGTCACTTGGGGAGTTTGTGGTGTGTGTGCGTGGCCTTTTTCATATGCCAGTGAGTTTTATCAACAGTTCACCTCCCGATGTCCAAACACCCTCTGATGTCAATGGACTGTGCTCAAAGTTCAGTGCATGCTTTGAAGAGGTCAACAGGAGAGGACAACTCACATCAGTACAAGCTACCTAAGGAGGGCATGAATGTGCCACCAATTGGCATCTTAAAGGTTAGCCCAATGCTTTCTGGAAACATACCTGCATGACCTGGATGACATATCTGGGTGAAAATCACTAGCCTACATCATGTGGAAGGCCAACTAGGGGTCCTAATGTCTACATCTGATTTCAGAAGTGATGAATCCAGAATTTATGACATCCAGTTTCCTTTCTCAAACAATATCTTTTACTATGATGGCCACAGAGCAGAAAAAAATAATAATTGTGTCACACATGAGCAGTGTGTTACTGATTTTGGATATGCAATAAAATATATTAGCAATGCAGAGATACTTTGACTATTTTAGATCCTTTTTAATTGCATGTTGGGTGTCTGAACAGTGCTTCCACAATTCGTCCTGGGTGAGAAAAACATGCTTTAGCTATAAAACTGTTTTTGATCACTATTATTTATTATGACTTTCTTGCCTTCTACAAGCTTGCTTCAGGTTAGCAAGTTTGAGATAAATCCTCTGCCACTGTAAACTGATGCCTCCCTTTTCATATCTGTGGTGAAAGGCAATTTTACCTGTATACAGAATTTCCTCCAATGGGGGGTCAAGGTCTGTCTGACTCCATCTGAAAGTGTGCAAAGCTCAGATCTGAAGTGTGGTTTCACCAGAAGGTAAAGGATGTTATAGCAAGTTGTGGGAGACAGTGGGCAGCTGCCTAATTCTCTAGGTCACGTTGTGGCTGCATCTGAGCCTGACCATTAACTCCAAGAACCAATGTTGCAGAGGTTTCCCAGTCTGAGGACTCACCCCAGCTGTTTCCTTCTTGCTTGAAGATACAATGAGGCTCTTCCCACAGCCTGGAGTTTTGTGCAGAAGCAATGGTTGGTTGGTTTTTTTACTGAACACCTAATCCCATGGCTAAACCCCATGCTACTTGCTTCTCTCCAGAGAGCAGAGAGAGCACGGGGGCCTGGCTCTGTCCAATGGTGGTATGGCTGGATATGGCCAATTTTCTTTGAAGCTCTCCTATCTCAGTGGCCACCTGGATAAGAAGATACTGTATAGTTGGGATGGTGCTGGTGGAGAACTGTGCTCAGCTCTTCTCTTTCTTTTTCCTGTTGTAAAATAAAACCTAGGGCCCTTTCCCAGGTCTGAAATATTTAGGTACAAATGACTCCCTGCTGCTCCAGCTTTCAGATATAAAGGAAAATCAGAGCCTCCACTTGGGAACAAGACCACCTTGGAAATGGCATGGCATGCATCTCAGGGCCAAATTCTCCCTGCGTCATAGGCTGCTTCAGTTAAGGAGATGCTGGGACATGCACTCTGGTAGCAGATTGTGAAGCCAAGCTCTTAACTCAGATGCATAATTCACCAGCCATGCTGGGCCCCTGGTATACCTGATATAGATATCCTTTCTTCTCTGAGGTCATTTAAAGAGCATGTAATTAGGGGCTTGAGCACAGATCAGGGACACAAAAAATGCCCCAACATAAGGAAATCTGTGCAAAAGCAGGCCAGAAGCTAAAGAAGAGCAAAACTGCTGCTGATGGGAAAGAAGCTGCTGGTGGAGTTTCCCTGGGTATGTACGTTGCAATTCAGCTGTGGGATTATTTTTCTTAACAGCAATGATGCAGCTAATGGGAAGAACAGCGAAGCCAAATGCGATGCTGCATTAGGCAGCTGAGCACACCACAAACGCGGCGCAGCCTGTTACCGCAGGACTTTGACCATTTCAGCGTCTGGGGAAAGGCTGAGGACAGTCAAAAAATGAGACAGAGAGCAAAGGACCAGAAGGGAAAATATCCGCTAACGGAAAGGCGTGGCTGCCTGGGAAAGAGATCTTATGAGTTATTGCAGAAAAGCACCTAAAGCTGTTAGCTGTGATGTGCAGGTGCAGCATTAAAAGGAGAAGGTTGCAGGGCTGGTCTGCTCCCTTAAATCACAGAAGGGAGGGCATGGGTATTAGATCTGGGACTGCACAGTGCAAAACCGGAGTGAAATCTTTCTATCCATGACTGGCCAACAGATAGATAAAATAGAGCGATACAAGCGCAGGGTTTGAAAGCATCTGCAGGAGAGAGAAAATGTGTTTTTTCTAATAAAGTCTCACAGAGCTAGGCTGGACTCATTTTAGAAGGGATTGGAGATATTAATGATCACCTTTAAAATGCTTTGAGAGTCCGTGATGGAAAGGACTACATCAACAGCTACATGAGTTATTCTAGTTGGATGCTGAGATCCGAGTTTTGTCCAGATCCTTTTCACAGCTGTGAGTCTTTTCTATTTGCACATGCATGCACTTTTGTTCATGGGTGTACACACACACAGGGCTAACAAAATAGGCAGCCCATCATGCATCCCTGGAAATAAGGAGCTGTTTACGAAGACTGTATAAGAGATTCAGACCTGCAGCACTGGATCAGGCCACAGTCCCTGTTGCCTTGCAGGCCTCTTTCTGCAAATAGTCAATAGAGAACATCTAGAGCAACAATTATAAACAAGGAAATATTGAAATACTTACCCCACTGTGCAGTCTTGCAGCAGTTGCCTGGTCTGCCAGTCTGTTGTCTTTAACATCCACCATCACACTGACCCACCAGGAACTGGATTCATCAGCCCATCATCTCCAAGGAACTATTGCTACAGGTTCCCCACCACTCTTCTTAGGTGCATTGGTACAGAGACAGGACAAAATACAACCCGACCAGAGTAGTTCCTTTGCAGCTGAGAGAATGATGGAACAAATGTCACAGCCTTAAAGGCCTTGAGGTAGACATTTCCATTTTCTATCAATCCCTGCTTATGTCAGAGTAATTTGCAGCACCTCCAGGAAACCCTGTTATAGTCAGAGCCTAATATGCAAAATACTTATTTCTGCAGGACTGGGGAGAGCTTTCATAGAAGGCAACAAAATTGGCTGGGGGGATGGATGTGAGGGTTAAATCACAGGATGGTTGTTCCCAAACTCAGGCTTACAAGGCCATAATACCTGGTCTGTGGAGTTGCATTGAAGAATTATTTCAGTTCAGAGGTTTGTGGTTCATGCTACCTGGTAGCCCATAAGACATGTTTTGGCCCAAGTATCCAAGAAGTTTGAGAACCATCCTGTTGAAGAGCTGCAGCTCCCAGGACTCACTGTGCCATGGACCAACATCATAGACAAAGCAGCAGGCTCCTCCGCTTGGGATCTGTGCTGGTCCTGCTGGATTTGGCAGCACAGTGATGAGGAGGTGGTGGGTACGGCCCAGGGGATGGTGAGGGACACAATAGCAGAGAGAAAAGGGATGAAGGGAAAGAAATGCTCACAGAGGGAGAAAGACAGAAGGCAGCAGCTGTGAAGAGTGTTTGCAGAAGGCTGGGAATCCTTGTAAGAGATGGTGTGAAAATGACTGTGTTGGGGCACCGTGATACTGTGGAGAGATAAAATGGAGCTAAAAATCAAGGATAGCTTTTCCTTGTATTTCAGAGTAGGAGAAAAACCAGTTCAGTCATTAGGTGAGCTTTGCAGGTAAATCTTCCTCCTTCCCCTGGCAGTCAGGCCACACAGACCAGCCAACCAAACCATGCCCACAGTGTTGTTTATAACCTTACTTGCAGCTACTCCTGGCAGCTGTGCAGTCTATCCCAGCAAGGAGACCATTTTGCCAGTGATGACTTGAACCTCTCCCTCAAAATGCTGATCTCTTCTCCCTGGTATCCAGTGATAGGACATGTGGGAATGGTTCAAAGCTGCACCAGAGGAGGTTTAGACTGGACGTTAGGAAGCATTTCTTTACCGAGAGGGTGGTCAAACAGTGGAACAGGCTTCCTAGAGAGGCGGGCGGTCCCCCAAGCCTGTCAGTGTTTAAGAGGCATTTGGACAATACCCTTAATAACATGCTTTAACTTTTGGTCAGCCTTGAATTGGTCAGGCAGTTGGACTAGATGATCATCGTAGGTCCCTTTCAACTGAAATTATTCTATTCTATCCTATCCTATCCTATCCTATTCTACTCTAGTCTGCTCTACTCTACTCTAAACACTCTAAACTTTTCTCTTGCTCTGCTGAAACAATGGTCATGTCCACTGGTAGAGCCACCTCAGCAGTTTTCATTCTAGCAGAGTAGGTCTTGTGCACCATTCCCCATGGAGATATCTCTGTGTGAAAACTGGTGGGGATGCAACGAGGACTGGTGAGAGGCAGATGGGTGTTTTATAGTGGCAGCTCAAAGCTTTGCAGCACCGTGGTCTTCACAGAAGTGCAAGGAGCTGTAAAGGGTCTCTTTGCCTCCCACACACAGAGCCATGTGGACTGCCATGGGTTGAGGGACCTCTTTCATGCTGAAGTTGGACCTTTCCCTTCGTCTCCCTCACCACCTCTCTTCCCTTTCGCTCCCCTCTGTCTCCCTTTTGACTGCTCTCTTTGTTTGCTTGGCTTGCTCACGATGTTGAACGCTCTTTCATGCAACACTCCCCCATGCAACATTCATCAAGCCTCTTCCTGCTCTCTTTCAAAGCTCTCCCGGGTGGTAAGAAATCTCACTAGCCCAAGGAAGAGCTCCAGCTATAATAACTACACGTCACTCTCTGTTTGTTAGACAGCTCCTGGCTGTATTGTCTTGCTCTGTGAAGCTCTCCTGTTTCTTACTAATCTGCTCTGTTCTCTCTGCTGTTGTAATATACCATGAATATATGTTTCTGATGCCAATCTCTGATTTGCTACATGATTTTGGCTGGATTGGTCAATCCACAGTGTGTAGATGTTGGGCTGTAGGCCAATGCATTCAGAAATGACAGCTGAGTTGATGTGCCTCACTGTCAGGGCATATGGTGCCTGATTTTCAGAGGTGTTGGAGACAGTTGACAGGAGCTCCCTATGCTTCACATTACTAAATTATACATCTTCTGCGATAGCTCATTTCAGTACATATTTGGCATCATATTCCTTGTGTTGTTTAGATCATGGAAAGTGGCATTAACACTAGTGGCAGACTTCTGCATGGCTCAGGGCTCATTCAGTAGGTGGCTTCAGCTGGGAGGCAAACCACAAAACAACTTCGCCTAGACCCCAACAAGATCCCAGAGAGGTGGAAGGGTGTTCATCTCCCCAGCTGAGAGGTCTAAGAGGTGGATGTTTGGACCATCCTGGGGCCACTCCCTAGTCAATGAAAACAGACACCTAAGAAAAATATGGTTCATCCCATCCTAAGAGAAGCATGTAAAGTAGATCACATCATCTTCTACTTCTCTCCCCAATTACTCTGCCCCAGTGTTGCTTGTTGGAAGCTGGATCAGTCCCTGGCACTGATTCACTGCACAAAATGTCCATGCTGGTCCAAGGAGGGAGTGGAGGGTGGGAACTTACAGCCAGGGTTGGAAAAGAGACATTTTTCATGGTAGAGTTGGCTTCAGACAACTTAAAGTGCTAGTGGAATTGTCGTGTTAATCTCTTCCCCAAATCCCATTGCATTTCACATTTCCTGCAGGAGCCCATTTTTGGTTATTTCTGGGTTTTTGGCACACAGGGGTTTCGTCAAGATGTGAGGTTATTAGGCAGGAAAGCCCAGGCAATGAATTCAGAGCTAGATCCAATTTGCCTTAGAATTCAATACTCTTCAGATGTAGAGGCTTTGGTCAGACATTCATTTAATTATAGCAATGGAACACCATTATTCTGATTTAATTTTATGTGACATTGACTTTCTTGCTTTCCTGATTTTATTTTAGGCACCTTGTGAAAGAAGAGTGTGAGAAATTTGGCTTCCATAGGTCTTTAAAAAAAACATCAGTGGAGTAAGCAGCAGACAAGGAGAAGCACTATTTAAGCTAGAAGAGACCTTGGTACAAGCACAGATGGCCATAACCTGTTGACAAATGAAGTGAGATTAGAAAGTAGAATATTTCTCATGTTCAGAAGTGGGAGGATCCAGAACAACTTTCCAAAGAAATAAGTGCTGTGTGAGAAATGAATATGTTTTCAGATGGAGCTGATCATTTTCTGAGTGGATTTAAATAATATGATTAAGTATGATAGCAGGGAACGGGACTATTTAACCCAAGAGGTCCCATCTCATCCTATGCCTCATGGGCTGGTCTCAATGATTCATTTGTGATCACCCATACTCCACAAACACTTCAGGGCAGGATATTAAGAATTTCATATCCTGTCAGAACAAAAAAGGTACTTGTTTTCAAAGCAAGTCTGCATCCATGCTATATTTTCTGTTGCTCTTTCTTCTTATTCCTCTTGAAACTGGGTCTTTTATGGCACAAGAAAATCAAATGGTTTCTTTGGGATTTTGTCTGCTATTGTTAATTCTCCTTCTGAAGTAATAATCCACTGTGCTGTTGCAGGTGATTGCTATGGAAATAATGATGATGTCCACAAGAACAGTGTTAGGGATGTAGCATCAGGAGCACAGGGGTTCTTGCAGACTCTGGGATCTTGTTTTCAGTCACCCTTGATTAACAAAGATTGAAGAGAGAGACTAATTGAGAGACAGATCCATTTACTCCAGAAATATCTGTGCATTAAATTTTTCAGAGGTATATTTTGGTTCCTCCTTAAGTTCAGTTCAAGCCAAAGATGCTGTGAATCTGTCCAGTTCATTCCTTGTTCACTTGGTAATGAGGTATGTTACATCTCAGCCTCAGCAAGACCTACCTATGATGAACACTGAACGAACCACCACTGATGGAGCTGATGGCACCACTATCATTGTGTGCAGTTGTGCACCCACTGTTTCAAGCCCAAAGAAGCCCAAGTCCAGATAAACCATGAGCTGAACCCACATTAGCTCTGTTTCACCATGAAGCTCCCAAAACAGTTGCACTGGCAGCAGAACCCATGTAGCTATAAACTAGAGCAGGGAGCTGCCCCGGCTACTGGGAGGAATATCCATATGACCATTGTCCCAATTGCGTGTTGAAGACACACAAACCTCATTGTCTGGCACCGCAAACTACATCAAACTCATTGTCTGGCACAGTTCCTACCTCATCCATCAGCCTGGATTCCCCAAAATCTGGCCCTGAGATCTTGCAGATCTTCGGCTAAGACTCAACTGAACTCAAAGCTTGGTTCATTCTCGCCTGTGCCTGTTATTTCTCCAGAATAATTTGAAAATCAACCCTCAGTTTGCCTGAAATGTTTCTGCCCCTCTTAGGACTCACATTTGTCTCACAGGATGATGTGAGTGCTTGGCTTATTTAATGTCTGGGTTTGCTTCCTATTTTTGTCCTGATCACAAAGATTTAATTTCTTACACCTCAATAATGAGTTCCAGATCCTTCAAAATACTCCTTAATTTGTTTCTCCAAGCAGACAGCCCCACATAATGTCCTATTGTGAAGTAAATTGCTTGGAGATGAAGAAGCTTGGGAGAAAGCTTTTAATTTTTAAGGTGTTTTTTTTCCCTGCAGCACTTTTAGTTTTTATGAAAGTCTATATAGTGGCCCTGAATTTGCTGGGACAAACCCATCTCAGCATGTGTTTTCCTTGTGAACTGATGGTTTCTGCTACAGCCTGGTGATGGGCAGAGGGTATGTTTAAAGGAAACACTGAGGAGGAAACTTCTGGATTGGGCCATGGACTAGGGGAGGGGAAACCTGTGTGTTTTCAGTAGTGAGATTGTGTGTCCAGCAAGGAAAGTACAAGATGACATCTAGATCACATACAGCATTCATTAGTCCTCCTTTAGCCAGGTTCATCTCATCTTCTCTCTCACCCTTTCCAACCCTGAAGTTTCATGAGGGTCCACAACATCCCAGCAGTGTATATGTGTGTATGTGCAATGGACAGGGGAAGCTCTGATACAGCATAGAGAGAGCTGGAACACATCAGCAGATCCTGGTCTGGTTAGAAATTGCTGAAATCAAAGCATTTTGTGGATGGACATTCAACTTGGCTGGAATTCTCCTGAGAACAAGGCCTGAGCCCCCTACTTGGGGGGCCAGGTGGGCTTTTGGGGAGTGCACACCTCATAGAATCATAGAATCATAGAATCATAGAATCATTTAGGTTGGAAAAGACCTTTAAGATCATCAAGTCCAACCATAAACCTAACACTGCCAAGTCCACCACTAAACCATGTCCCTAAGTGCCACATCTACATGTCTTTTAAATACCTCCAGGAAAGGCTTCAGATCTGGTCTCCAGACACCCTGGCTTTGGGGGTTGCCCACCATTTCCCAAGCTGCCAGCTCTGGGAAGGCTTTGAAGATGGGCTGGCACAAAGCTGCTGGCTCCAGGGCACAGCTGGGCAGGGCACCATGTGGCTCCCAACTTGGTTTTTGGAGCCAAGTTCTAAAACTTTGGTTTTTATTCAAAATCAGGAGTAATACCAAATTCTGGAATAAAAAAGTCCTCCCCAACAGTGAAGTAATCATTTTCTGCCCAGCTCTCACGACCTGCAGGCTCTGCATAGCTCAGGCAATCCCATGGAGACAGAGGAATGAAAGCATCTGACGGAGAAAGGAAGCAAGCAAGCCAGACCATCCAACTAACTCGATTTTCTCCAGTCTGAGCTGTTTTCCACCAATGCATTTCCTTAGAGATTTTGGCCAGGTCCTGATCATCCAACTAAACCAACAGCATGATGCAGGACCTACTTTGAGAAGGAGCAGACGCTGCTGTCTTTTACCAAAACATGATGAGAAGCCAGATGATTTCACGTCCCCTTGAAGAGCCTCTTGTTGCCCTACCCCTAAAATTGCATTTCCACTGCAGGCACCGGCTGTGTTGAAAACAAGCAGTGAGATATAAACTCATCCCAACTTTGCAAAGCCTGTTTCCTCTGAATCATGCCTGTCCTCCTATTTTTTTCATCCTGGGACTTTGTTTGCAGACCCCCTTCCTCCTCTTCACAGCGATTGCCGGCGTTCCAACCCCAGTGCCTGTTGCAGGCTGCCAAGAGGTTGCATTTCAGCCTGATTTGAAGATGCACCATGGCCTGACAAGAGCACAGCAATCATTTCTGAGTGCCTGCTCCGACCCCGAGTTGTGAGAGGGGAGAGGAGCAGGGCTGTCCTGAAAATTCCCCTTCTGTATGATAATATTTCCTGTTTCCATCTGAGCAAGATCCAGGCTGCCTTTTGTTATCTTCAAGCTTCTCCATGCCAGCACAATTAGTTAATGAGCGTGTTGAGTCTCAAGCAAAACACATGGTTGATCCCGAAGCTTTAGAGTCTATCACTTAGGAGAAAAGAAAACAAAGCAATAAAAAAATCTGTGCAAACAGCCTCTCTGGCAAACGTGAGAGGCAGCAAAAAATGTTTTCCATGGACTGGACTGCACAGTTTCATACCAAAAAGAAAATATATAGGGAAATGCATTGGCATTCATTTATTTCAGGGTAAAATATCATTTTGCATTCTGAGCAAATCCAATCTGAACACCCGGCTTGACTGCTGGGCTAAAGACAGTCATTTCTCCTGAGGAAGAGGATGACATGAAGAGATGCCCTTCTTCAAGATGCACCGTGGTGCAGAATTGCTGTTCAGTTGCTCAGAATACAAGAAAAAATGCTGGGATAGATTTCCTTTGTCTTCAGAGGAGAGGAGAGATAAGAAAACCGATATGGTGGTACCCTTTATGGCTCAGGGTAACGTGCAACGGCAAAGGGTCATTCAGTGCCTACAATGGTGAAGGCTTTGTAGAAGAAACCCCCTAATAAACTCTGTTTCCTCTTTCTCACTGAAAATTCAGCTTGAGGCTGAGTGAAGGGATTTGATTAATACCCTTCAGGTCTTTGGCTGGTTCATTCATCCTGCAAGCACCAGAGGATGGTTTCATGGTACCAGAGAAGAACCAGGGGAAAAGAGCACTCTAGAAACAGCTTATCCCTCATCTGACTTGCCAACCAACATGCCTCAGTATGTCTGGGACTCCTGAAGAAGTGACACAAATCTGGGAGGAGTAAACATCTTGCCTGATCTAGAATCTGCATTAATTTACCATCAAAAAAGTGGGTATCGGGCCATTAAAAACATCCTGCTACTGCCACATGTGCTGCCAAACCTGGGGAAGGGGAACATTTTTCGGTCTTGATGAGAACCAGTGTTGGTCAATGGTGGAACTAGACCTGACCTCAGTGACACACAACCCCAGGACTTTCAGGTCCAGATAACACAGCATCTGCCTACAAAATAGCTCTTCTTTTCCTTGAACTGCCTGAACAGATCCAAAAATGGTCCCCATGCATGGACCCATCCAGCAGACAGGTTGGTCCAGATTGAATCTCCATCCTTGGAAGTCTTCAAGATTTAACTGGTCAAGTCCCTGAGAAACCAGGTCTAATTAGACCTGCTCTGAGGAGGAGGCTGTACTGGATGACCTCCAGAGGTCTCTGTGAGGAGGAGGCTGGACTGGATGACCTCCAGAGGTCCCTTCCAACACAAACTATTCTCTGATTCTATGATTTTGCAGAAAGATGAAGCTAAAGCTGGGAGGTAAAGCAGCACAGCGTTTCCCAGTGCTGTCTGCAGACTGCTGGCACTGAAACAATACAGAGGGCAGACACATTTCTGCAGTCAAGAGGTCTGGCTGGGCACTGCTCCCATTCGTCTCGGGGAGCTATCGCTGCTTTCCCAGTTTCTGACTCCTTGGAATCCAAATTGCAAGTTTACTGTACTACCACTTAAGAGGACTACTAATGAAAAAAAATCCCTCTGTTTGTTTATGTGGCTAAGCCTTGCTGTTTACATGATTTCTGTAAGCAGGAACCGACAAATTCTTTGAGGGGGTCTTAACAGGAACAAAATCTATTTTGGGAAGCCTCTCTGGCATGGCCCAGAAGTTGTGGCACACAGGAATGTCTGTTCCTGGAGCACTACAGATTTGCACGCTGAACCTCGTGCTCCAAACAGCCAAGGTGGGAGTTCCTCCATCATTCAAGGCTGAGGTGCCAATCAGAAAAATGTTTCCAAATTTGGGGATTGGCACCATCAGTGCTCTGCATCAGCTTTGCGTGGTGCAGGGACGAAGGTAGCCCTTGTCAAAGCTGGTTTAGAATCATAGAATCATAGAATCA